>NC_140166.1:76379899-76442399 GCF_963971535.1 Notolepis coatsorum | reverse complement strand
TGCAAAATGCTAAAAGTATCATAATGTATTTGCATATCATTTCGCAACCTTCCAAAATCCTCTCGTGACCCCCAGACGGGACCTAACCCCCCCCCCCCCAGTTCAGGAGCCACTGGTTACTTGAAAGCACCTCGTTGCATCAGAGGGTGTTGGTGAACCTCTTGCACACAGAGAGGAATCAGCCCTGCAGCCTGCGGTTTGCTCCACACTGGGAGAGAATCTGAAAAATGCTGGAACTCAACTCCAAATCCTCTCAACGCTCCCAATCCCCGCACTCGCTCCTCGCTCCTTCTGCTACCGAGACAAGGCATCCTACACTTCTGTTATTACTAGGAATTTCTCCGTCTTGGCACAGATGCTTCTCTCCCCGGCCCAATTGGGTGTATGTGTGGTTGTGTGTGTGTGTGTGTGTGTGTGTGTGTGTGTGTGTGTGTGTGTGTGTGTGTGTGTGTGTGTGTGTGTGTGTGTGTGTGTGTGTGGTTGTATGTACTGTATGTGTGTGTGTGTGTGTGTGTGTGTGTGTTTTGTGTGTGGTTGTATGTACTGTATGTGTGTGTGTGTGTGTGTGTGTGTGTGTGTGTGTGTGTGTGTGTGTGTGTGTGTGTGGTTGTATGTACTGTATGTGTGTGTGTGTGTGTGTGTGTGTGTTTTGTGTGTGGTTGTATGTACTGTATGTGTGTGTGTGTGTGTGTGTGTGTGTGTGTGTGCGCGTGCGCGTGTGTGTAGAAACTGTGTCTGTGTGTGAGGTTTAAGTGTGTAAGTGTAAATAATTCCTGTGTATGTGTACATAAAAGGGCGGGGTCTGTTGGTGGGTTTTGGTGTACTGTATATATATACTTTATATAATGTATTTCTCCAAGTATCATTAGTGCAAAGCAGTATACACTCACCCACCAAGCAGTATACACTCACCAAGCAGTATACACTCACCAAGCAGTACACTATCACCAAGCAGTATACACTCACCAAGCAGTATACACTCACCAAGCAGTATACACTCACCAAGCAGTACACTATCACCAAGCAGTATACACTCACCAAGCAGTACACTATCACCAAGCAGTATACACTCACCAAGCAGTATACACTCACCAAGCAGTATACACTCACCAAGCAGTATACACTCACCAAGCAGTATACACTCACCAAGCAGTATACACTCACCAAGCAGTATACACTCACCAAGCAGTATACACTCACCAAGCAGTACACACTCACCAAGCAGTACACTATCACCAAGCAGTACACACTCACCAAGCAGTATACAATCACCAAGCAGTATACACTCACCAAGCAGTATACACTCACCAAGCAGTACACACTCACCAAGCAGTATACACTCACCAAGCAGTATACACTCATCAAGCAGTACACACTCACCAAGCAGTATACACTCACCAAGCAGTATACACTATCACCAAGCAGTATACACTCACCAAGCAGTATACACTCACCAAGCAGTATACACTCACCAAGCAGTATACACTCACCAAGCAGTATACACTCACCAAGCAGTACACACTCACCAAGCAGTACACTATCACCAAGCAGTACACACTCACCAAGCAGTATACAATCACCAAGCAGTATACACTCACCAAGCAGTATACACTCACCAAGCAGTACACACTCACCAAGCAGTATACACTCACCAAGCAGTATACACTCATCAAGCAGTACACACTCACCAAGCAGTATACACTCACCAAGCAGTATACACTCATCAAGCAGTACACACTCACCAAGCAGTATACACTCACCAAGCAGTATACACTCACCAAGCAGTACACTATCACCAAGCAGTATACACTCACCAAGCAGTACACTATCACCAAGCAGTATACACTCACCAAGCAGTACACTATCACCAAGCAGTACACACTCACCAAGCAGTATACACTCACCAAGCAGTATACACTCACCAAGCAGTATACACTCACCAAGCAGTACACACTCACCAAGCAGTATACACTCACCAAGCAGTATACACTCACCAAGCAGTATACACTCACCAAGCAGTACACACTCACCAAGCAGTATACACTCACCAAGCAGTATACACTCACCAAGCAGTATACTATCACCAAGCAGTATACACTCACCAAGCAGTACACACTCACCAAGCAGTATACACTCACCAAGCAGTATACACTCACCAAGCAGTACACACTCACCAAGCAGTATACACTCACCAAGCAGTATACACTCACCAAGCAGTATACACTCACCAAGCAGTATACACCCACCAAGCAGTATACACTCACCAAGCAGTATACACTCACCAAGCAGTACACACTCACCAAGCAGTATACACTCACCAAGCAGTATACACTCACCAAGCAGTATACACTCATCAAGCAGTACACACTCACCAAGCAGTATACACTCACCAAGCAGTATACACTCACCAAGCAGTACACTATCACCAAGCAGTATACACTCACCAAGCAGTACACTATCACCAAGCAGTATACACTCACCAAGCAGTACACTATCACCAAGCAGTATACACTCACCAAGCAGTATACTATCACCAAGCAGTATACACTCACCAAGCAGTATACACTCACCAAGCAGTACACACTCACCAAGCAGTATACACTCACCAAGCAGTATACACTCACCAAGCAGTATACACTCACCAAGCAGTACACACTCACCAAGCAGTATACACTCACCAAGCAGTATACACTCACCAAGCAGTATACTATCACCAAGCAGTATACACTCACCAAGCAGTACACACTCACCAAGCAGTATACACTCACCAAGCAGTATACACTCACCAAGCAGTACACACTCACCAAGCAGTATACACTCACCAAGCAGTATACACTCACCAAGCAGTATACACTCACCAAGCAGTACACACCCACCAAGCAGTATACACTCACCAAGCAGTATACACTCACCAAGCAGTATACACTCACCAAGCAGTATACACTCACCAAGCAGTATACATTCACCAAGCAGTATACACTCACCAAGCAGTATACACTCACCAAGCAGTATACACTCACCAAGCAGTATACATTCACCAAGCAGTATACACTCACCAAGCAGTATACACTCACCAAGCAGTATACACTCACCAAGCAGTACACTATCACCAAGCAGTATACACTCACCAAGCAGTATACACTCACCAAGCAGTATATTATCACAATGTCACTCCCCGCTCCTGTCCAATGAACTGGGACACAGCTTTTGCTTTTTCAGTTATTATTATTATTCTTCTTCCTCCGGTGGTCGGTAGGTTGGTCGTCCTGCGCTGGATAATGAAATTCCTTCATTATGAATGGGAATCTGAGACCAGCACCTAGTCAGCAGGAAAATCCTAAATGGGGTTAAAACAACAGTAGAGAGAAGGCAGCTGCTTCCTCCATGCCTGGAGACTAGTTGAGGAGAACCATAGTGTTGCTTTCTCCATGCCTGGAGACTAGTTGAGGAGAACCATAGTGTTGCTTCCTCCATGCCTGGAGACTAGTTGAGGGGAACCATAGTGTTGCTTCCTCCATGCCTGGAGACTAGTTGAGGAGAACCATAGTGTTGCTTCCTCCATGCCTGGAGACTAGTTGAGGAGAACCATAGTGTTGATCTGCTCACCAGAGATGTTCTTATTTACAGTCTGTGTACACACACACACACACACGCACGCACGCACGCACACACACACACACACACACAACACAGAACGGTTGGCCACTGAGCAGCTACACCAAGAGAAACCCGGTGATTAACACGTCTCGCTCAGGGACACCTTGACGTTTGTTTTGTGAGGGAGAGAGGATTCACATTCTCTGCGACACAACGTTTCCCCTCAAGTTGGCTTTTGAAAAAAAGCCCATCGTTCTCTGCGCTCGGATGTCCCAAATACCCCGCTTGTCCTTTTGAACCACAACAACCAGGGGCCGAATGCGCGGGGGCCGTTTCCAGGGACTGCAATGCATGACTCAGTAATTAGCCTGAAAGCTTTTTGTTTGTGAGCCTCTCTACTAGCTGTGGCTAATTCACCCGCCTCTTATGCACATGAAAGAGAGGGGCAGAGCCGCCGAAGAGCCACCAGAGCTGTGTTCCACATCTTAAGGATTTCCTTATTAACAAGGCCTTTTAAAAGAAATCCCTTTGGAGATTCGAGAGGTTTCTTTTAATGCTACGAGTCGGAGACGTCACCCGAGGTTGTGGCTGTGGGGGCGGGGTGGTGTCGGGTCCCTGCACGGCGCGGCAGCAGTGTGTGTGTTATGAAGAGCCTGGGACCCAGGGGGGGTGGGGGGGGGGGGGGGGGGTAACTCATTAGCAATGTTTCACATGTTGGCCTCACAGGCTGTGGAAGTGTAAAAGTCGCCTGTTTTCAAGTGATCTTCTAGTTCAGCGGTTCCACAGTGGGGTCTCTAGGGACCTCAGCATGGGGTGCTTTGGAGGTTCTCAAAGGGTTGAAGATGAGGAATAGTTATATTTGACTATTATTCAAGTTTCAAGTTCAAGTTTCTTTATTAGTTGTCTGTCATACAGAAGTACAGAATACTTTTATACAAAATGCTTCTTTCTGTTACGCTCCAGAGACTGTGCTAGACAAAGGGATAAGTATAAAATAAAATAAGTATAGCAAGTATAACATAGAAGTCACGTACGTAGACACAAGTGTTCAGTATGTACATATGTACAATGTTCAATGCAGAGTAGAAGTAACTGAGTTACCATACAAATATGTTTTTAAATCATTAAATGGCACGGCTCCCTCCTATCTGTCCGAGCTCCTGCACCGCCACCCCCCCCCACCGATCCCTCAGATCAGCTGACCAGATGCTATTGGTGGTACCCAGAACCAGGCTCAAGACTAGGGGAGACAGAGCTTTCTCCACCGCAGCGCCTAGACTGTGGAACAGCTTCCCCCTCAGCGTATGGACTGCCCAGACCGTACAGGCTTTTAAATCACTCTTGAAAACCTACCTGTTCTCCTTGGCCTTCCCCCCTACTTAACCACCACTAGACCCCTGGCCCCTCTATCCTCTTTGTTTTACTGTGTCCTACCAGTTTTTATTACTTTCATTGCTTTATTATGTTTTTAATCCTATATCTTGCACCATATTGTTTTGTTTTTGTTGCTTTCATTGCTTTGCTATGTTTTTTTTTCTTTCTTTTAATCTTATACCTTGCCTCACACTAATTTGTTTTTATCAACTTGCTTGTGAAGCACTTTGGTGTCAGCTGCCGCTGCCTGGAAATGTGCTATACAAATAAAACTGACTTGACTACAATATACTAATACAATATACTAATTACAATATACTATATAGTGCAAAGCAGAAATGGGATGAGGTACAATTTAGGTACAATTTACAGTAAGGTGTACTGAGGTATGGGTTGTAGTGCAAATTCTTTGCCAATAAATATAAAGTGTGTTTAGGTGTTCTAAAGTGTGTAGAGTGGGTGCTGCAGTGAGTTGTTTGTTTGCTCACTAGACATTAGTACAACTAGAACTTGTAGCAGAATGACTATTCTAATCATAGTTGCACTGTCTCCGCTACATTCTCACCTCAAAGCAGGGTTCGCACGAGGTCCTTGAAGTGCTTAAAGTGCTTGATTTCTTTTTACAAAAATAAGTCAAGGCCTGGAATTCCTTGAAAACAGCCCATTTTTTAAACAAGGTGCTTAAAAAGTCCTTGAGATTCAAATCAACCATTCACATTGAATGTTTTGTTCATCCACGAGGAAAAACAATGCTGAGCAGCACACACTTCCAAAAACTGTACACCGTTTTGCACACGTTCATCTAGTCTGAGAGTTATTGAGAGTAAATTAGTTTGAATATGACCACCGGTGATGTCATCGAGGACAGTGCTTCCTTGTGTCGTGTTAATTACAGCTCCATGAAATTATGTAGATGGGAAAATACTAGCAATACCTTGTGAGAGGGAGCTGCTATCTTATAATTTCATGGAGCTGTGATTAACACGACACAAGGATTCAATGTCCCCGATGATGACATCCCTAGTGGCCACGTTCAAACTCATTTACTCTCAATAACTGTCAAATTAATGAATGTGTGCAACACTGTTTACAGTTTTTGGATGTGTGTGTGAGATTATGTGCAAAACAAATCAGCATAGTTTTTTTTTGGGTGAAGTACCCCGTTAAGCATGGACAGGTATGTATGAACGCAACTCACATCTAACCACAAAGATCAGATGGCGATCCTTGGACAAGATGTTATCAGACGTTAGTCCTCGGTGAAATGGCTGGTAGTCCGTAGTCAAACATCTATTTGGGAGTGGTTGAGAGTCCCTGCCGACCTCGAACGACCCAACCACTCCCTTTTGGAAACTAATTAGAGTCTATGATTTGTTTAGTTTGTGTTGTTTGATTTAGTTTTTACGTCCCACACAACGTGGGGATATTATCTCATGGGTGTGTGTTCATAGAAATGTTGAACGTGTCGAATGAGTAGAATGTCAAAGCACAAGTTTAGTTCCAAGCTAGTTGACTTGAGCTTCCAAATATATCCCAGAACGGTGTCATTTGGTGTTGCAGTGCTACTACGTAAGAACTTCCCAAAGCAATGATCACAAAAATATGTTTTTCTTTCATCTCTATTTAGGCTAGGATGGAGCGTGAGGTATCCACTGAGGTGTAGGCTAGCGGCTAAAGGTTAGGGTTAGGTTCACGCAACAACATTTGAGGTGAAACTCACGATGAGATCTGACATTATTACTGAGTGGTTCACGAACTAAGGAAAGGAAAGATGCCACAGAGCCTTGAATAAAAGCCTGTCATCAATAACAACTTGTGGGGCGGCTAGGTGGTGTAGTGGGCAAGGCGCTCGCCATCAACGCTGGAGACGCTGGGTTCGAATCCAGCTCTCGGCGTTGCTATCAGCTTGGCTGGTCGTTCATACTAACACAATTGGCAGTGTTAGGGGTGGGAAAGCTGATGGGTGTGTCCTGGGCGTTGTGGACAGCGACCCCTACAGTTCGGTCGTGGCGCCTGCTCAGCGAAGGTAGGATCTGGAGGGAGGTAGTGTGACCTTCCACACGTTACACTCTCCCGGTGAGAATCTGCGCTGCCAGGCTGGCTGCCGGCTGGCTGCACATGCGTCGGAGGAAAGCCGGACCAACAGTAGGGGGGAGTGCGCAACAACCAGGAAGGGGGTTGGGAATTGGCATAACGACTAAACAGTGGGATGGGAGAAAAAAATCGGAAAAAGGAGGGGGGAAAAGATAATAATAAAAAAAATAATAATAAAAAAAATAGCAACTTGTGAGTTCCCTGTTTGTTGTCGTCGTGGCTTCACGTTGGTTCGTTCCGCGCTGCAGCCTCTGATTCATTAAAGATCCGCTCTCAAAAGGGAGTAACGTTTCTCCTGAGTCACACAACAACATCGACTCTTAAAGGAGAGTAGTTACGTCAGCAGCACCGGCCCATAACAGCAGGCCGCCGTGGGGGATTCCAAGTTTCAGCCAAGTTTCAGCCAGATAGCTGTGGAAAAAGATTCATAATGCCATTGTTGATTGCATTGAATCACATTTTGTCAAATTAATCTTTTGGTATTGTTTCCTCTGGATGTCTCAGCCCGGCCAATCAGTGATCCTCTCGTTCGCGGCAACACTTGAGATGTTATGTTACGATAATTGCTTCTTGAAAACGAGTCAAACTTCTCGATAACCTCTCGAACTACGGATCAGCTGTCAGGAGGGAGTGATGACTCGTGAGTCAGTACGGATCAGCTGTCAGGAGGGAGTGATGACTCTTGAGTCAGTACGGATCAGCTGTCAGGAGGGAGTGATGACTCTTGAGTCAGTACGGATCAGCTGTCAGGAGGAGGAGTGATGACTCGTGAGTCAGTACGGATCAGCTGTCAGGAGGAGGAGTGATGACTCGTGAGTCAGTACGGATCAGCTGTCAGGAGGAGGAGTGATGACTCCTGAGTCAGTACGGCTCAGCTGTCAGGAGGAGGAGTGATGACTCGTGAGTCAGTACGGATCAGCTGTCAGGAGGAGGAGTGATGACTCGTGAGTCAGTACGGATCAGCTGTCAGGAGGAGGAGTGATGACTCGTGAGTCAGTACGGATCAGCTGTCAGGAGGGAGGAGTGATGACTCGTGAGTCAGTACGGATCAGCTGTCAGGAGGAGGAGTGATGACTCGTGAGTCAGTACGGATCAGCTGTCAGGAGGAGGAGTGATGACTCGTGAGTCAGTACGGATCAGCTGTCAGGAGGAGGAGTGATGACTCGTGAGTCAGTACGGATCAGCTGTTAGGAGGGAGTGATGACCTCAGGACCGGGCCAGTAAAAACAGACCTAGTAGTTATTGTATGAGGCAATTTTCTCAGTCAAACTGCTGAGCTGGCTGTCATTGTTCCCCGGGTGTGTGTCTGCGCGCGTTCGCTTCCGCAGTTCAAAGCACTGTTATTTGTCTCAATATGACTAAAAAAAAACATGCTCTCTCTCTCTCTCTTCTATGATGTGGTTTTGCCACCACAGGAGTTTCTGTTACACATATTATACCCTCTTCTTCTGCGGGAGACGGATTCATTTATTTACTTTCTGGGGCCGGGGGAGGTCACGTGATGACGACAGCAGAGCTGAGCGGTGTCGGATTACATGTAATGGGATTACAAAAATGCGGTGACATTTCCAATTTTTGGTAATTTGGGGGCGCATCATACATAATGATTGACTACATAGGAGCTAATGAGGAACTATATGTTAACAAAGCATAGTAGAGTACAAGGCTAGAATATCCAGGCATGTACTGTAAAAGGTCCAGGATTTGGGTAACTAATGGTGAATCAAAAGTGAACCGATGAGCAGGTTGGCACCTTGCATGGTTGCCTCTGCCGTCGGTGTGTGAATGGTAAATAAATGGCTGCATTTATATAGCAGCTTTTATCCAAAGCGCTTTACATTTTGTTCCTCACATTTGACCCATTCACTCACTCACTCATTCACACACAGGTCCACATCCAAGCAAGGTGCCAACCTGCTCATCGGGAGCAGTTAGGGGTTACGTGTATTGCTCAAGGACACTTTGACACGCTGCCCGGGAACAGCGGGAATCAAACCGGGAACCTCTGCGTTACCAGACGACTGCTCTACCTCCCGAGCCACTGTCGCCCCATTAATGTGAGGAACAAATTGTAAAGCACTATATAAATGCACCATTTACTATTTACCAAAGTAATCCAAAAGTAGGTTTATGTTACTGGTTACAACATATCCCACCTGGGGCAGTTTCATATTTCATCCTGAGTGGGAGGTTTTCTGAAAAATAATCTCAAGGTAATTTTCTTTTCCTAGAAGCTGTCAAGGCTATTATTTTCCTCAAAGCTGTCACTTTGCGGGTGTACTTTTGTTTGGTATAATGTTATTGTATATTCAACGGTATCAGTTGCCTCTGGGTATAAACAGGAAGCAGTGTCGGTGTCAGTGTCAGTTGGCCAGATACTGTAACTCTAAGATGATCATGAGATAACTTCTCAAGTGAGGCTCATATTGAGAGGTCATCAGTTTGTCTGTCTTTAGTACAAAGAGCCGATATCTGATTCAGCAATTTACTGAATAACACATTAAAGGTGGTATTTGTCAGATGTCCAATCATATGGATGGAAACCATGTAGACTCAACCACACACAGAGTACAAGTCTTGTGAAATAAGCTAATAATGTAATGGTTTGATGAGCCGGTGTTGAAGTCCATTTAGAGACCATTAAATCCGTATGTGCTTGAGTCCGTTCATCCTGGTTGGACGGTAAAACCAACAATCCAAGAGAGTTTTCTTGTTTTCCTTTCATTTTGTACCCATCCGTATCTTATCTCCACGTCCATAATTACAGACACATGTTTTCAACAGTTGTTTTACTGGATAATCCCGCCTCTTCAAAAACCTCCTCTGGGCTGGTCTCACCTTGTGTTAGACGAGGATGGCTGATGGAGAATCACCAGGCTTTCATACAGTATACACACATATGCAACAATGAATAGATTATTGTGGCTGCTTGGCTCCCAGCGCGTGGGGTGGGTGGTGGGGGTGCCCGGCCTTGTCCTCCTGGGCGGGCGGTGTAGTAACGTGAGGCTGTCGTGTTGCATCGTCCCCCGCTGGCCGACCGGTGGCTTCCCCCAAGAACAAAGCACCTCATCTCAGTCTCATCTCGACTGCTGTGGCGTGAAAATCCTTGAGTTTCTGTGGTTTTCCATGTTTTTTTTTGTTGTTGTTTCTTTCTTTACTTGTACTAAATGGTGCATTTATATAGCGGCTTTTATCCAATTTTGTTCCTCCCATTTGACCCATTCACTCACACACAGACGGCGGAGGCGACCATGTAAGGTGCCGACCTGCTCATTAGGAGCAATTAGGGGATGTTAAGTGTCTTGCAAAAGGACACTTCGACACGCTGCCCGGGAGGAGCGGGAATCGAACCCGAGAACCTTCCGATTACCAAAACGACCGCTCTACCTCCTGAGCCACCGTCGCCTCCAGTACTGAAGGTTTAGCTGGTTCCCTTAAGTTCCTTTATGTTTAAAAAAATATATAATTATCTTTTTCCCCCTCCTTTTTCCGTTTTTCTCCCATCCCAATGTTAGTCGTTATGCCAATTCCCAATCCCCTTCCTGGTCGTTGCGCACTCTACCCCCTACCGTCGGTCTAGGAGGGCGGAGACTATCACATGCTTCCTCCGACACATGTGTACCCAGCCCACCCCTTCTTTTCACCTGGCAGCGTGGACTCTCACTGAGAGGGTGTGTAACGTGTGGAAGGGTCACACTACCTCCCCCAGATCCTTCCATCGCTGTGCAGGCGCCCCGACCGAACTGTAGGAGTCGCTGTTTACAACGACCAGGACCCACCCCACCGGCTTTCCCACTCGCTGACACTGCCAATTGTGTTAGTATGGACGGTCGACCAAGCCGGAGGTACCGCAGCTGGATTCGATCCCACTGTCTCTGTGGTGGTAGACAGACGCTTAGTCCGCTGCGCTACCCGGCCGCCCGTTCCTTTACGTTTTTATGACCACCAGTGAAACCAATTCAGAACTTACCTTATCATTTGCTGCTCTGTTTTTATATTTTTATTGAACTATTTTATGTCCGTTATATTTGATAATTTTTTGCCTATTTTTTTAACTGAATCAAACCGCACTTTTTTACTCTGTCTATTCTATTTTTATTATTTGTATTACTGAATGAAACTGTAAACAGAGAGGCCTATTGGGATGCTAGATCCTAATGTGAAACACTGTGATTTACCGTACCTTGCTACCTCTCTATCTTTTTTATGCTCGCTTATGCCTGTATTTTTTTTACTGTTGTGAAGCACTTTGCAACTTCTGTATGAAAAGTGCTATACAAATAAAGTTTATTATTATTATTATTTAAAAAAAAATCTCATTTTATAAACAAGGCTGTTTTAAGAGTGACCTCATTGCAAATACAAGGGTTTCTTCATCGATCCAGCAGCTGTGATTCGTTGTCCTGCATTGTCCCCACGTGTCCTTTGACCCATTGTCCCCACACGTCCTTTAGCTGTGAGTCATTGTCCTGCATTGTCCCCACACGTCCTTTAGCTGTGAGTCATTGTCCTGCATTGTCCCCACACGTCCTTTAGCTGTGAGTCATTGTCCTGCATTGTCCCCACACGTCCTTTAGCTGTGAGTCATTGTCCTGCATTGTCCCCACACGTCCTTTGACCCCTTGTCCCCACACGCCCTTTGACCCCTTGTCCCCACACGTCCTTTAGCTGTGAGTCATTGTCCTGCATTGTCCCCACACGTCCTTTAGCTGTGAGTCATTGTCCTGCATTGTCCCCACACGTCCTTTGACCCCTTGTCCCCACACGTCCTTTGACCCCTTGTCCCCACACGTCCTTTGACCCCTTGTCCCCACACGTCCTTTGACCCCTTGTCCCCACACGTCCTTTGACCCCTTGTCCCCACACGTCCTTTGACCCCTTGTCCCCACACGTCCTTTGACCCCTTGTCCCCACACGTCCTTTGGCCCCTTGTCCCCACACGTCCTTTGACCCCTTGTCCCCACACGTCCTTTGGCCCCTTGTCCCCACACGTCCTTTGGCCCCTTGTCCCCACACGTCATTTGACCCCTTGTCCCCACACGTCCTTTGGCCCCTTGTCCCCACACGTCCTTTGACCCCTTGTCCCCACACGTCCTTTGACCCCTTGTCCCCACACATCCTTTGGCCCCTTGTCCCCACACGTCCTTTGACCCCTTGTCCCCACACGTCCTTTGGCCCCTTGTCCCCACACGTCCTTTGACCCCTTGTCCCCACACGTCCTTTGGCCCCTTGTCCCCACACGTCATTTAGCTGTGAGTCATTGTCCTGCATTGTCCCCACGCATCCTTTGGCCCCTTGTCCCCACACATCCTTTGACCCCTTGTCCCCACACGTCCTTTAGCTGTGAGTCATTGTCCTGCATTGTCCCCACACATCCTTTGGCCCCTTGTCCCCACACATCCTTTGACCCCTTGTCCCCACACGTCATTTGACCCCTTGTCCCCACACATCCTTTGACCCCTTGTCCCCACACGTCATTTGACCCCTTGTCCCCACACATCCTTTGGCCCCTTGTCCCCACACATCCTTTGGCCCCTTGTCCCCACACATCCTTTGACCCCTTGTCCCCACACGTCTTTGGCCCCTTGTCCCCACACATCCTTTGACCCCTTGTCCCCACGCGTCATTTGACCCCTTGTCCCCACACGTCATTTGACCCCTTGTCCCCACACGTCCTTTGGCCCCTTGTCCCCACGTGTCCTTTGACCCCTTGTCCCCACGCGTCATTTGACCCCTTGTCCCCACACGTCATTTGACCCCTTGTCCCCACACATCCTTTGGCCCCTTGTCCCCACGCGTCATTTGACCCCTTGTCCCCACGCGTCATTTGACCCCTTGTCCCCACACGTCCTTTGGCCCCTTGTCCCCACGCGTCATTTGACCCCTTGTCCCCACACGTCCTTTGTCCTTCCCCTGGAAAACACACCTATCAGCAACCTTGGTGCGCTCTAACAAACAAACTAATCAGACGCCAGATGGACTGAGCAGTAAAGACCAGCTCCAGACCAGGGTTTGTTGGCTCAGCTTATTGTACGTTTAGCTGGATACTCGAGAGAAAGAAAACGTACGACGACGTGACCGAATCACATTCCTTGACGTAATGCGTTAAATCTGTAATGCAATTTCACAGATTCAAAATCCAAAACCTCAAGATATAGTTTAGTGTTTGTCAAAGTGATCTGTAGCTAACTTGCTAATCCTGCTTTGTGAAATAATCCCCCCAGCGCTCTGTTGTAAATCACAGTATAAAAAGGGTTTACGGCCCAAAGATAGAAAGATTAGTCTACTACTGTAACTCAAAACTCCAAACCTTAAACTCCCTTCGACCCACCAGTGGCTCCAATAAAGCGATTGCTGTTTGCTTAGTTTTGCTCACGTGTAGAGCACACCGTTTTAAACCTAGACCTCCATCTATAACCACCCCCACCCCCCACTCCAACATACCCAAATGTTCCCGATGGACCTGGAGAAAGGTACCTTCCCCCGCCCCATACCCTCACACCTTGCCCTGACATACCTCACTGTTCCCTATGGACCTGGAGAGAGTTATCAACCCTCCCCCCTCCCCCCATCTGCTTCCTCTCACTCACCCCAACATACCAAACTGTTCCCTTTGGAGCTCGAGACGGGTACCAAACCACCACCCCCCCACCATAAAACGGCATGCTTGCTAGGTATATATACTCCTGCCATCGCCCTTGACCGAGGTACTGGAGTTGGTCCCCGGGCGCCGCACTGTGTGGCTGCCCCCTGCTCCTAGATACTTGGGATGGGTCAAATAAAGAGGCCGGATTTCCCCCAAAGGGATTAATAAAAGTTTAACTCTATACTGTAACTCTTAACGCTCTCTAGTGTTTGTGATGATGTTAAATACGCCATGCTAGCTAACAGAGAAGCGTGGATAATAATAACTCTATACTGTAACTCTAGCACTCTCTAAAGTTTGTGATGATATTAAATCCGCCATGCTAGCTAACAGAAAAGCGTGGATAATATAATAACTCTACACTGTAACTCTAGCACTCTCTAAGGTTTGTGATGATATTAAATACGCCATGCTAGCTAACAGAGAAGCGTGGATAAAAATAACTCTAGACTGTAACTCTAGCGCTCTCTAAAGTTTGTGATGATATTAAATACGCCATGCTAGCTAACGGAGACGCTTGGATAATAAAGGATTCATGTCTTCCTTTCAACAAGAGTCAAGAGTCAAGAGTTTTATTTGTCACGGCATACAAGTAACCCTTTTGTAGTGTTGCAGTGAAAGGGTTGACCCTTTTGTAGTGTCTTAGTGAAAGGGTTGACCCTTTTGTAGTGTCTCAGTGAAAGGGTTAACCCTTTTGTAGTGTCGCAGTGAAAGGGTTAACCCTTTTGTAGTGTCGCAGTGAAAGGGTTAACCATTTTGTAGTGTCGCAGTGAAAGGGTTAACCCTTTTGTAGTGTCGCAGTGAAGGGGTTAACCCTTTTGTAGTGTCGCAGTGAAAGGGTTAACCCTTTTGTAGTGTCACAGTGAAAGGGTTGACCCTTTTGTAGTGTCACAGTGAAAGGGTTAACCCTTTTGTAGTGTCGCAGTGAAGGGGTTAACCCTTTTGTAGTGTCGCAGTGAAAGGGTTAACCTTTTTGTAGTGTCACAGTGAAAGGGTTAACCCTTTTGTAGTGTCACAGTGAAAGGGTTAACCCTTTTGTAGTGTCGCAGTGAAGGGGTTAACCCTTTTGTAGTGTCGCAGTGAAAGGATTAACCCTTTTGTAGTGTCGCAGTGAAGGGGTTAACCCTTTTGTAGTGTCGCAGTGAAAGGGTTAACCCTTTTGTAGTGTCGCAGTGAAGGGGTTAACCCTTTTGTAGTGTCACAGTGAAAGGGTTAACCCTTTTGTAGTGTCGCAGTGAAATGGTTAAAGGTGCCCTCCACTCAAAAACATGTTTTTCTATGGTAACCTCCTCTTGGAGGCCTTTACTAAACAGGTTGTTATTTGTGCAAGACTTGTCACCAGAGCGTCCTTTTCATCTTCCCCCGCGGGAAGCCTCCCTGTACTTACAGTACCTGAAGTCTGAGGAGCATGTGTTACATCACTTATATGTTGAACCTATAGCTATCGGTCCAACATGGGGTAACTTGACACCTTCGGCTTCAGCATACGCAGAAAGCTGAGTTGGTATTGACACCACGTCTTCAAAGAATATAAGCTGCTGACTTGAAATTCCTGGTAAATATCAATGGCTGCTTGTTGCCAGTTTGCACATTCATAGATCCTTGCATCTCAGGGTTAGGGTAAAAGGAACCATTGTTACTCATCTGAAAGAGTGGCGCCCTTCCTGCTGACTTGTCGTACGGAACTTGTAAGTCGCTTTGGATAAAAGCGCTCAGCTAAATGACTACATGTAAACATTTAAAGGTGTCGAGATTCTGCTAAGACATTTAGTCAGTAGTTTATTGAACAATTTGGTGGACAAACCCATTTTTATACAAACTTTGATTCAATATAGGAACACCTTTTAAGGGTTGAACATACATCTGAGTGGATCTTTAAGACTTGTTAACATGCGGGCGGCTAGGTGGTGCAGTGGGCAAGGCGCTCACCACCAATGCAGGAGACGCTGGTTTCGAGCCCAGCTCTCCGCATTGCATTCAGCTTTGCTGGTCGTTCATACTAATACATTTGGCAGTATTAGGGGGTGGGAAGCTGATGGGTGGGGATCGGACGTTGTGGACAGCGACTCCTACAGGTCGGTTGGTGCGCCTGCGCAGTAGAATCAGGAAGCGACGGGGGCTTCCCTCCAAAGCGCAGACCCCCGCCGCTGAAAGATCGCGCTGTGCAGGTGAAAAAGATGCGACGGCTGCTACCTCGAGTACCGGAGGGGACTCGTGCAATGTATGGCTTCGTCCACATTACAGACGGCTTGTGGGAGGCATGGCCAAACAGCGTTCGAGACAGGGGAGGGTAGAATTGGACGATACGAAATTGGGATGGGAGACAAATAGAAAATGGGAGAAAAAGTTGATAAAAAAAAAGACTTGTTAACATGCTTAACAATACGACTTAATGTCAATAGTAATAATGGTTTTGAATAATTGTGATGATGATGACAAATTAGTTTGAGGCACTGTTCACTTCAATATTACAACATCTCAACAGTGTCTACAAAGTGCAATAGCGCACATTCGAAAGAGAATGTTTTACTGCCATTCTAAACATAGTTTAAGGCCTAAAATAAAACATATACAATATATACAGTATGTTAGAGAAAGAAAAAAAATATATTTTTGCCTGTCAATCATTTGGGGTGCCAATTGGCCAGGCACCATTTGCGCTCGCACGCACACACACACATGCACGCACGCACGCACGCACGCACGCACGCACGCACGCACGCACGCACGCACACACACACACACACACACACACACACACACACACACACACAAACACAAACCTGGGAGCTGCCCAGGACAACCAAAGTTCTACTGGTGGGTGCGGTAGCAGGATTAAGTGCTTTGCTCAAGGGCACATCAACTATAGTCGGAGGTCATTCCATCTTCACTTCCACACTCCAGAGTTTCCTGGCTTCGAACCCATGACTGGTCTCACACTCATGCATCTAACCGCTAGGCTACCACCACCCCATTCTTGCATAATGGCGTACACCACCCCCCCCCCCCCCCCCTACCCACTGCTAGCCAGAAAGGACCGAGTTGGAAGCCAGTGGTGCTGTTTTGAGTTGCAGCCCACTGCTAAACCATCAGTTTCTGATGACATCAGAAGATATACAACTCCTCAATTGTGGCTAATTCTCTGTTTCCGCGGCTGTTTGCCAGTGTTTGTGCTCCCCGCTCTTAGGCAATCTGTGGTTTCATTTGACATGGTTTTGAGTGCCGCTCTGAGCCGGGGTCCTACTAATCACCACAAAGTACCACAAAATACCCCAAAGCACCCCAAAATACCCCAAAGTACCACAAAATACCTCAAAGTATACCCCAAAATACCCCAAAGTACCCCAAAATACCCCAAAATACCCCGAAGTATACCCCAAAATACCCCAAAATACCCCAAAGTTAATTTTGTAATAATTGTTTTCACGACTGTTTGCCAGTGTTTGTGCTTCCCGTTCTTATGCAATCTGTGGTTTTGTTCACAACGGAAGGCATTGGGGTTCTGCAGGAGTCTGGAACAGCTACACCACTGAGCCAGGCGGTGCTGAAGGAATGAAACGCGTTGCGTGTGTCTCAGAGAGTTCCATACAAACAAAACAGAATGAGCCGCTAAGGTTTCAAGTTCATGTTTGCTTTTATTTGTCACGTATAAAGTACATGTACATTACAGTGAAACGCTTGGTTCTGTATGAGCCTCCTGTGAACGTGCTTCATACGGTAATAATAACTAAAGTACAACCTAAGTACAATGAAGTAGAAATGCAGATAATGAGGTACAAAATGCAGACAATGAGGTACAAAATGCAGACAATGAGGTAAAAAAAATGGCAAAATGCTAAATGAGGTATGGATGTAGTTCAAATCTCTTTAATACATAGATACATATGATGTAGTGTTTAAAGTGTTTAAATTAGTGTAGATGGGTGGGTTGATGTTACATAGAGTCATTGAGCATCCTGATCACCTTGGGATAGAAGCTCCTTCTGAGTCTCTCTGTACCGGCCATGAGACTCCGGTAGCGCTTGCCTGACCGCAGCAGTGCAAAGAGGCAGTTGTTTGGGTGACTAGAGTCTTTGGCTATTCTCTTAGCCTTGGCCCTGAAACGCTTGTTATAAATGTCCTGGAGAGTGGGATGCCCACCTCCGATGGTGTGTTCGGCTGATCGAGCCACTCTCTGTAGTCTGCTGCGGTTGTGTGTGGTGCATGAACTGTAAATAAATGGTAAATGGCTGCATTTATAGAGCAGCTTTTATCCAAAGCGCTTTACAATTTGTTCCTCTCATTTTACCCATTCACTCACACATTCACACACCGATGGCGGAGGCAACCATGCAAGGTGCAAAACCTTCACATTGGGAGCAGTTATAATAATAATAATGCAGGACCTGTTGCAGAGGTCTTTATTCGGCATGCAACGAGACTCAATGTTTTTAGTGGTACACACAGCGGTTAGTTTAGCACACACACCGGAACACACACACATGCATTGTCTTTTTAGGATCGCCGATGCGATTTGTCTCTGCGATTAACCCATCCCGTCGTCCTTCTCCCCCAAGGGCAGCTGGGAGCAGACAGGCGTCAACGTGAGCCGCGCCAGGGGACCAATCCAAGTGCTCCTGTCCGTCTTCGTCAAGGACGCCACAGCGTTAGCAATCTGTTGTTGTGCATGTTTTTCCATTGGGTTTATCTTATCGGGGGCGAAACCCTTGCGAGCACGGGGAGAACATGCAAACTCCACACAGAAAGGCCTGGGAGATACCCCACCTGGGTACCTGGCATCATGGAAACCTGGTCCCCAAGCAGGAATCGAACCCGGGACCTTCTTGCTGTGAGGCGACAGTGTTAACCACTACACCACCGTGCCGTTATGGGTTAAGTGTCTTGCTCAAGGACACTTCGACACGCTGCCCGGGAGGAGCGGGAATCGAACCGGGAACCTTCGGATTACCAGACGACGATTACTCTACCTCCTGAGCCATGGTCGCCCCATAAATGTATTATCTGTTCAATTCACCGGCCTCTTGTGAAGACACGTTCCATCGCCGACCTCTACGCGTCACCATTAAGGTGTCCATGAATGATGTGTGAGAGACCACTTAGGAGACAGTACAGTCAAATAAAAATGCTGAGTCACTCTCCCCTCCCCGTGGAGAGAGTGGAGCTATTCCATCACCAACAATAAGCTGCAGCTTCTCTCAAACTCTGCACACCCAGGGACTGGCAAACGGTCGTCTCTTTGTATTCTGTCGTGGTGGCAAAGTAACATTAACTCTACCCTCAGGGGCCACTTGCATTTACTAGCTAAAACTAACACTGGAAAAGAGCTTATTCATCTTCCAGAGAGACGTGGTGACGTCCTGCAGGGACCAGCCCCGCATCTCCGTCCCGCCACTTTAAGAAACAACTGAATCGGGGGGGGGGGGGGGGGGGGTTGGGCTTTGCATTTCTGCTCGAGTTCCTTCAGAGTCAGCAGTGGCATTGTGAGGAGAACTGGAGTCTGTTAGAGAAGGAACTGGGCCAACCTCCCCCGGCTAGGCCGTGTGTATGATGTAACGTCAGATCTGAGCCAGCCCGAGTGGTGGTGATGGAGAGAGACTAGCCGTGTAAACACGTCTCCTTCCTTCCACTCCTCCGGCTTCTTATCACCAGCCGATCCCCCCCCCCCCCGACAGAGGCCAGGACCAAGCTGTTAAAGAGTTACTGTTTCTCCAGTCGGTCCACCTCGTCGTCATCGCCGGCTTGGGTCGGTTGTTATTCCTTTCAGGACGATACCCATATAAGTGGAATTTTCAGGTCTTCAGACCAGGGATATTTTTGAAACTTGAAAAGATTGTTGAGTGTTATGTGTACGTGACTAGTTAATGACATTATGGTGGCGGTGTACTTTCGGGTGCCGTCATTCAACACCCTGAATGACTTAAGGCACGCTCACAGTGTTTGGTCACGCCAGTGTTTGGTCACGCCAGTGTCTGGTCACGCCAGCAGTGGTGCAGTGCTGGTATAACGCGGTATAACGGCGTTTTACCTCGGTCACTGAGGCTGAAGTATGCGCAATCGCTTTTTACGTGGCATTATCCAACCGGACTCCCGGAGAAGCATGCAGCTGCAGAGCCGCAGAGCCAGCGGCGCTCTCTGGGCCGCGCGCTGACGGCCGCGCTGTGAGGCAATAGTATCCAGCTGCAGGACGAGAGCAGCCAAAAAAAACTGTGCATGCGCGCGCGCACGCGCGTGGAGCGTTTGACCTACTGTCAATTTGCCACTGCACCACTGCACGCCAGTGTTTGGTCACGCCAGTGTCTGGTCACGCCAGTGTCTGGTCACGCCAGTGTTTGGTCACGCCAGTGTTTGGTCACGCCAGTGTTTGGTCACGCCAGTGTCTGGTCACGCCAGTGTTTGGTCACGCCAGTGTCTGGTCACGCCAGTGTTTGGTCACGCCAGTGTTTGGTCACGCCAGTGTTTGGTCACGCCAGTGTCTGGTCACGCCAGTGTTTGGTCACGCCAGTGTTTGGTCACGCCAGTGTCTGGTCACGCCAGTGTTTGGTCACGTCAGTGTTTGGTCACGCCAGTGTTTGGTCACGCCAGTGTTTGGTCACGCCAGTGTCTGGTCACGCCAGTGTTTGGTCACGCCAGTGTTTGGTCACGCCAGTGTCTGGTCACGCCAGTGTTTGGTCACGCCAGTGTTTGGTCACGCCAGTGTCTGGTCACGCCAGTGTTTGGTCACGCCAGTGTTTGGTCACGCCAGTGTCTGGTCACGCCAGTGTTTGGTCACGCCAGTGTTTGGTCACGCCAGTGTTTGGTCACGCCAGTGTTTGGTCACGCCAGTGTCTGGTCACGCCAGTGTTTGGTCACGCCAGTGTCTGGTCACGCCAGTGTTTGGTCACGCCAGTTTTCCTTGCTTGCTGGGGCACAGGATATGAAGCTGCTTGAGTTCAGTCAATCCCGCCATGCACTGCTCGGCTGCTGAAATCATCTCAGATGCTCCAAGATGAGTTGAGTATGGGTGTAAGGCACTCAAATTCACCAGGTCAGAACACAGCTAAATGCATTCACAACTGCATCCTCTTCCACTGACGTGAATTTAAGTGGAAGAAGTGTTCAGAATGTGAATGTGCCTTTAGTTTTGAGTTCATTCAAGCTTTAGGTTGAACTACACTAACTCCTTTTTACACTACCACATGTTATGCTTCATGCCCAACCACCTTAACCCCGTTATCACACTGAAATGCCCTTAACCCAAGGTTAGTTCTAGTTTTGTCTTTATTTACTTTCTAAAGTTGATGTCAACACACCCCCAGAGCAAAGAGCAAAAAGAAAATGGAAAAAAAGAAGTGTCGTGCGTCAAACGGCATGGTTTGAATTGTCTCATAGCAACAGCAGGACCCAAGACTAGCCTACTGATACTACCCCTCAAGCTGCAAGGTGGTGCGGTGGTTAGCACTGTTTCACAGCAAGGAAAGGTCTAACCCATTGGGGGGCCTTTCTGTGGGGAGTTTGAATGTTTTCCCCCTGTTCGTGTGGGTTTCCTCTGGGTACTCAGGTTTCCTCCCACCACACCAAAAGACTGTGCTACTGTAAGTACACGCCTGCCTTTTGCCCTTGACCGAGGTACCGGCATTACAACTGGTCCCTGGGTGCTACTGCTTGTGGCTGCCCACTGCAAGTAGCTAGGATTGGGTCAAATGCAGAGGAAGAAGGTCCCCACGGGGACCATGAAGTACAACTTCACTTAAACAGATGGAAGACACTTCCCTCAGTAGTACCGACACAGTCGGACATGAGCTTGTCCTGGATGCCGGAGGAAATAATTTGCTGGTCAGATAGCTGGTTGTTACCGATTTATTAGGTCAAATAGGAGATTGGCTTAACCCCCTGATTGGTCCCGATGAGCAGGTTGACATCTTGCATGGTCGCCTCCACCGTTAGTCTGTGAACGTGTGAGTGATCGGTAAAATGTGAGGAACAAATGTGAGGAAGCAAATAAAGCGCTTTGGATAAAATAAATGCACCATTTACCATCTTTAGTGAGGTTGTGCATTTTATTGTCATTTTTGGGAGTCAATTACAGATCCACTTCCTGTAAGTAACCATGGTAAACATACTCAATAAAACCCGGAAGACAGTAGAAGACAGTAGACATCTGATGATTTTAAGATCACTGAAGGGATGGTCAAAGTTTGGTCTGTCTTTCTGCTTAACTGCTTAGCTGTCTTTATATCCTGTAGTGATGGAGTGGCTCCAACGCCTTTGTGTCGTCTATTCTCACAACTGCACTATTGCATTCTTTTACTCTGTCTATTCTATTTGTCTAACTGTTTTATTGCACTACTACACTATTGCACTATTTTGCTACTCTTTTATCATTTAAAAAATTTCTATTTTATATGTGTGACGATCAAGCCGTAACCAGGGAGGCCTGTTGGGATGTTGGATCCTAATGCGGGGAGCTGTGGTTTGGAGTTCTATGTCTTACCTTGACTTTGTCTCTTTTGCTCATTTTATGCCTGTCTTTTTCCTTGCTGTTGTGAAGCACTTTGAGCTGAATTTCTTGTATGAAAGGTTTATTATTAAAGTTTATTATTATTATTAACTGTCTGTGTGTCTGTCGTCCTGTCCGTCTCTCTGCCTGTAGGGGGCAAACGGAAGGAGAAGAGAGGGAGAGCAGGAGGAGAGGAGGGTCGCGGGCGGAGGAACGCTATCCGCCTGAGCGGCGTGTACACGGTGGAGACGGTGGTGGTGGCCGACTCCGACATGGTGCAGTACCACGGCGCCGAGGCGGCACAGAGGTTCCTCCTGACGGTCATGAACATGGTGAGATACTGGACCGGTTCTCCTTTATTTGAATAGGGACACAGTGCACATTATTCAACAGTAATGAGACAGAGTACCGCCACTGTAAATATGCCAGTGTCAGCAGCTGGGTAGCTAGTTTTCAACTGCAGTCCCTAGGCAAGATGTTAAATGCCAGGTAAAAACAGAATAGATAGACATTTTATACATTTTTAAGAGCATAATTATAACAGTATTTGAATATAACAGCATAGCCAGCAAGTGGTTAAGGCTATAAAGGCTTTGCTATTGGCAAAGTGGGAAAAATACAAAGTAGGATCGGAGAATACAATACGGAAGACAGGAAAGACTGGACTAGTTAGTGTGCTTTTAACGCTGGATCGTCTGATTCAAGTTTCAAGTTTGCTTTTATTTGTCACGTATAAAGTACATGTACATTACAGTGAAATGCTTGGTTCCGTATGAGCCCCTGAGAATGTGCTTCATACAGTAAACAAAAAGGAAGTAAAAGAGGAATAAAGGCCATCAGGCTGCTAAACGAACAATAATCGCTAAACGAACAATAATCACTATGCAACAACCATCAAATGCACACAGCACACACACCCACACGCACACACACACTCACTCAAACAAACAACACACTGCAGCACCCACTCTCCACACTTTAGATCACACAAACACACTTACACTTTATATTTATTGATAAAGGATTTGCACTACAACTCGTACACCTACTGTGAATTGTACCTAAACTGCACCTCGTCCATTTATGCCTTGCACTATATAGTATTGTATATTAGTACACTGCACAGTATTGTATATTGTATGGTAACTACGTCTACGAACATTGTACATATGTCTAAACTGAACACTGTGACCTCTTTTTTTTTTTTCTTCTAATTTTTACTATGTTTTTATTTCATACTTATCTTGTCATGCACAGTCTCTGGAGCGCAACAGTAAGAAGCATTTTGTACAAAAGTATTCTGTACTTCTGTATGACAACTATTAAAGAAACTTGAAACTTGAAAGTCCCAACACTATACAAATATACAATATGCAATATACAAACTAAAGTACAACCTAAGTACAATGCAAGTAAAGTAAAAATGCAGACAATGAGGTACAAAAATGCAGACAAAATGAGGTACAAAAACATTTGTTTATGCTAAATGCTAAAATGAGGTATGGATGTAGTGCAAATCTCTTTAATAAATAGATTAAACATAAAGTGTTTAAAGTGTCTAAAGTGAGTGTTTGTTTAAAGTCAGTGTGTGCATGTGGATGTGTGTGTAGTGAGTGTAGATGGATGGTTGGTGTTACATGATGGCCTGGGGATAGAAGCTCCTGATGGCCTGGGGATAGATGGCCTGCTCTGTTTTAATGCTGCTTGACCTCAGCGCAGCTTTCGACACTGTTAATCACAACATTTTATTAGATCGTCTCCAACATGGGGTTGGTGTCAGTGGCACTGCACTAGCATGGTTCTCCTCCTATCTCACAAATAGAAGCTTTGCTGTCAACATTGCCAACTGCTCCTCCCCCTCAATCTCCTTCTCGCAAGGGTCCATCCTTGGCCCGATCCTGTTCTCTCTTTACATGCTACCCCTTGGTTCAATCATTCAGAAGCACAACATCTCTTTTCATTGTTATGCTGACGACACACAGCTTTATGCCTCTCTGAAACCTAACAACCAGTCTTTACTTAAAGGTCCCATGTTTTGCTATTCCTTTCACTATTTGGGCAATTTTACACAATTCCTGTGAGTCTATGGAACACATCTGTAAGGTTTTTTTCAAAAATATTAATTGTTTTGTATTTCTAATAAAGTACTCTAAAGCAGCATTTTTCCACTTCAAGATTTCAAGCCGTTTTGGGCTGGGCTCCGCCCATACTCGCAAAGCGCTTTGAGTGACAATCACCCACAGTCTGCACTGGCAGACAGAGAGAGTCATAGAGAGATGGAGAGGGAGACTAATTAATTTCGCTGCGGGGGGGCATAATCCCACGGGACAATGCATTGGTAACTTGTTTCAAATGACGATATATACCCCTGTGGATATTATTGCGCGGATCGGAATACACAATGCTAAACACTGGAAAAGGCAATTTATAAGACAGGGGACCTTTAACAGTCTCATGTCCTGCCTTGATGACGTTAATGTTGGATGGCACAAAATATTTTACAACTAAATGAAAACAAATGTGAAATAATCCTCTTCGGTCCCCCAGACGCTGTCACCACCCTTACCAACAGTCTTGGCAACCTGTCCTCCCTGGTCAAGCCTTATGTCAAGAACCTAGGTGTCATTTTTGATCCCCAATTTAAATTTAAGTGAACTCAGTGGTGAAGGCATGTGTTTTCCAATTACGCACCATTGCTAAACTCAAAGCCCTTCTCTCCCCTGCAGACCTTCAGAGAGTTATCCACGCTTTCATTTAATCTAGATTAGACTACTGCAACTCCCTCTATATAGGCATCAACCAGTCTTCCCTACAGCTAGTACAGAACGCCGCTGCCAGACTGTTGACCGGAACCCGCAAGAGAGACCACATCACCCCTGTCCTTTCCTCCCTTCATTGGCTTCCAGTACGCTACAGGATATATTTTAAGCTTCTCCTATTCGTTTTTAAAGCCCTTAATGGTCACCCCCCCCCCTCCTACATCTCAGACCTCCTATCCCCCTATTCCAACACCAGGTCCCTCAGGTCAGCCGATCAGAGGCAGTCCGGAGGGCTAACCTCAAGCTCAGGGGGGGCCGTGCCTTTGCTGTCGCAGCCCCTGAACTGTGGAACAGCATCCCTACCTCCATTAGGCTTGCCCCCTCGATAGATGTCTTCAAATCTAGGCTCAAAACCCACTTCTACCTATTAGCTTTTCCCATTCACTGACTCATGCCCTGTTTTCCTGTGTGCTTGCCTGTGTGCCCTCCCGTAAAACGAGTTGTGATTATTGTCTATATGTATCTATGTATCTACCCTCTGTACAGCACTTTGGTTGACATGTGTCATGTTAAATGTGCTATAGGCCTATAAATAAATCTGATTGATTGATTGATTGATAGAAGCTCCTGATGGCCTGGGCCCAGGAGTTCAAAACTTTTAATCCCTATCTGATCCGATGAGATTTTTAAATCCCCTTTTTTGTGATCCAGGATCAGACAACTCGGCCAGATTTTGTCCTGGTATTTCAAAGCAATCCAGGATAGGATCACCCTGATCCAGATTCAGACTTTTCAAGATGACTAGATCCTGAATATCAGTGCTTTAATCCTACCGATCTCCATCTAATGGATATGAAAAAGAATACAAGGAAGACAAGAGACCACATTGCAGAGACATCTATAATGTCTAATTATATTGTTAAATACATAAAGGACATACAATCATAATGAAATTGTCATTCAAAAGAATACTCCCACTAGGGTAACAACAAAAACACATTCATAATAATTCCATAACATCATCTAGGCGTGCTTTGAGGAGCTGATAGTGAGGTTTCAGTTTGCTGAAGGTGATGACAGATGATGAACCTTTTTTTTAGTTGAAGACATTTTTTCTTTAATCTAAATTACATTTGTGATTGACAATCTTTGTTGTGATACTTTTATGAGCATAAACATTTATGTCATCAACATTTGGTTGAAAACAAAATAGGCCACCACAAATGTGAACAAAAATTTTAAAATTAAATTGATTTGCCATGAAGGCTAAACATTTTGTATTATTTCAGTTAACAAACGTTGCCATTTTATTTATATTGAAACATATTTTTTTATAAATTGTATAGTACATTTTGCTCTGGTAATCCACTTGATCTTGGGATCAAGATAATCCCGTTTTTTGGGATCAAACTGATCCCAATCCTGTGTTGTCGGTTTGAACTACCCGTTTTGAAGATTTGATCCAGATTAAAGCTTGGATTTGATTTCCTGATCTGATCAGATATCAAAGTGATCCTAATCCTGTTTTTTGGTTTTCAACTACCCAAAATCCAAATCTGATCCGATCAGATAGGGATTAAAAGTTTTGAACTCCTGGGCCCTGGGGATAGAATCGAGAATCTATTATGAATCGAGAATCCATTTTTAATCTAATCGTGACCCCAAGAATCAAAATATTATCGGACCGCTGCTCCTCTAACAAGCATGCACGTACGCACCTACATTTGTACGCACGCACGCACGCACGCGCACACACAGACACACACACACACACACACACACACACACACACACACACACACACACACACACACACACACACACACACACACACACACACACACACACACACACACACACACACACACACACACACAGATATTTTAAAGTCAGATACCCCCCACCATAACAGGATTAATATGGTATAATTAAGTCTCGTGGACATGCTAGTGGAGGGGTCTAGTAGAGCTGTAGGCTGCCTGGTGTTTCTGCTGCCCGTAGAGACAGACAGACCCAGGATCAGCTGTGGAACTGGATGCCATGGTTCTGAATAATGTTGCCAATTGGCAACATATATATGGTGAACAGTAGGGGACCCATAATCGATCCTTGAGGAACTCCACACTTGAAAGGAGCCCTTGATGAAGAGGCCTCCCCAATAACAGCCTGTTCCAGCTGCTGAGGTCAGGCAGACGCCTGCGAACCCCAGCTACTAGGACGGAGAGGCTTAGGCTCAGCTTCTTCCCCCAGGCCATCAGAGCCTTGAACAATGAACATTGAGTGCCACAGAACACTGAACTACCCACACACAAGCACACACGAGCACACACACGACATGCACGCTGTGCACGCTCACACACTAGCAGCCACTTTAACACGAGCGGGCACACACTCATGCCGCACACACGCACACTTATGGCCAAGAGGAAAGGCCACTTTAAATTAGTATAACAACAGGAACAGTGTATTGCACTACTAAAGCTACCTAGCATGTCCTATATGCTCTGTAAATACTATGTACAGATACCGAGATGTCACACCATATTACCTGTTACCTGTTTATTGCACAATGTTTTTTTTTTATTGGATTCTATTATATGTTGTACCACTGTATTGCACATCGTCGCGGGCAAGACCACCCGCATTTCATTGTATACTTGTATGCCGTGACAATTAAAACTCTTGACTTGACTTGACTTGACAATTACCACGGAGAAACTTCTGTCCGTTAAATATGAGCGAAGCCACTCTAAAGCGACCTCATTTATGCCAACCAGGTTTTTCAACCTTTCAATTAAAATAAAATTATCGACAGTGTCAAATGCCGCACTGAGATCTAAAAGGAATACAATTGAGCAGTCACCGCATTTAATAAAAGATCATTAGTGACTTTTAAAAGTGCTGTTTCAGTGCTATGCAAAGCATTTTTCAAAAACAGAATAAAAATTCATAAAAGTAATCAATTGGCTTGACACGATAAAAAAAAAAAATCGATAACGACGCTAGTTTGGAAATGGGTCTAGCATTATTTAAAACTAGGGGGTCCAGAGATGTTTTTTTTTTAAAGAGGTTGGACCAGGGCATTTACAAAATCTGATGGGAATATGCCGGTGGACAGTGGGCAGTTTATAATAGATACAATAGTGGGGGCAACAGTCATTATGTTCTCCTTCTTTCTGCCTGGTGTTTCTGCTGCCCCTGGAGACAGACAGACCCAGGATCAGCTCTAGTAGAGCTGTAGGCTGCCTGGTGTTTCTGCTGCCCCTGGAGACAGACAGACCCAGGATCAGCTCTAGTAGAGCTGTAGGCTGCCTGGTGTTTCTGCTGCCCCTGGAGACAGACAGACCCAGGATCAGATCCCTCGGGCGAAAGCACTCTAACAAATGACACGCTTAGCAAGTCATCTTATCTTTTATTAAAAACCCTCTAAAGTCTCTGCTATTTTGTGATATTTTAGGTTTGCCTGGTTTAATCGTGTAATAATGCGTGTAAATCCTCAAACCTGTATTGTAAAATGAAGTGGTATACATCTTTCTTTTCAGGACAACCTGGGCTATCGGAATATATATGCTTCAGTTTTGTCAGATGAAGGTATACACGAGTTATACCACTATATATAAATATCAAATATATATATATATATCAATATATATCAAATTATTGTATTGAGGGGGGCTGGGTGGCGCAGTGGTCTAAGCGCTCGTCACCAACGCGAGAGACACCGGTATCGAATCCGGCTGCGTTGCCTCCGGCTTGGGCCGGCCGTCATACTGACTCAATTGGCAGAGTCAGCGGGAGGGAAGTCGATGGGTGGTAATCTGGACGTTGTGGACAGCGACTCCTACAGGTCGGTCAGGGCGCCTGCACGTTACACCTCGCCAATGAGAGTCCACGCTGGCAGGTGAAAAGATGTGGCTGGCTGACTCAGCATGTATCGGAGGGGACATGCAATATATTCTTCAACCCTCCCTACGACCGAGGGAGCAACAATCAAGACAGGGGAGGGGGGAATTGGCACGACTAAATTGGGATGGGAGAAAAACAGAAAAAGAAGGAGAAAAAGTGGATAAAAAAATTATAATAATTATATTGAAAAAAACAAAGGAACAAAGGAATCAGGGGGGGGGGGGGGGGTAAAGTCCAAATGTATATGCATAAAAAACTATTGACATTCTTGCCATAGAAGTAATTTACTTGACTTATCAAGTTTGTTTGTGACCTGGAAGGCTGGTGTCGGTCAGAGGGCTGGTGTCGGTCAGAGGGCTGGTGTCGGTCAGAGGGCTGGTGTCGGTCAGAGGGCTGGTGTCGGTCAGAGGGCTGGTGTTGGTCAGAGGGCTGGTGTTGGTCAGAGGGCTGGTGTCGGTCAGAGGGCTGGTGTTGGTCAGAGGGCTGGTGTTGGTCAGAGGGCTGGTGTCGGTCAGAGGGCTGGTGTCGGTCAGAGGGCTGGTGTCGGTCAGAGGGCTGGTGTCGGTCAGAGGGCTGGTGTCGGTCAGAGGGCTGGTGTCGGTCAGAGGGCTGGTGTCGGTCAGAGGGCTGGTGTCGGTCAGAAAGACTGAAGGCTGGTGTCGGTCAGAGGGCTGGTGTCGATCAGAGGGCTGGTGTCGGTCAGAAAGACTGAAGGCTGGTGTTGGTCAGAGGGCTGGTGTCGATCAGAGGGCTGGTGTTGGTCAGAAAGACTGAAGGCTGGTGTTGGTCAGAGGGCTGGTGTCGGTCAGAAAGACTGAAGGCTGGTGTTGGTCAGAGGGCTGGTGTTGGTCAGAGGGCTGGTGTTGGTCAGAAAGACTGAAGGCTGGTGTTGGTCAGAGGGCTGGTGTTGGTCAGAGGGCTGGTGTTGGTCAGAAAGACTGAAGGCTGGTGTTGGTCAGAGGGCTGGTGTTGGTCAGAGGGCTGGTGTTGGTCAGAAAGACTGAAGGCTGGTGTTGGTCAGAGGGCTGGTGTTGGTCAGAGGGCTGGTGTTGGTCAGAAAGACTGAAGGCTGGTGTCGGTCAGATGGTAAGAGGGCTGGTGTCGGTCAGAGGGCTGGTGTTGGTCAGAGAACCTGAAGGCTGGTGTCGGTCAGATGAAGGCTGGTGTCGGTCAGATGAAGGCTGGTGTCGGTCAGATGAAGGCTGGTGTCGGTCAGATGAAGGCTGGTGTCGGTCAGAGGGACTGATCTGTAACTGGAGGATCACAGAAGGTTGATCCCTGCAACAGCTAATGTGTCTGTCCATCCATGCTGAAGTGCCATTGAGCAATAATAATAATAATAATAATAATAATAATAATAATTCATTGTATTTATATAGTGCTTCTCAATGACCCGAAGTCGCTGACAGTAGTTAGGAACAAAGTAAAAACAAAGAAACAAAAACAAAGAAAGGGGAAGCATGAGATAGCACAAAAAGACAGAGCGACAGGAGACAGACATCAATCGGGTTGGAGGGGGGGGGGGGGGGGGGGGGGTTATGGGTGGGGGGGGGGGGTTGAAGGCAAGGGAGAACAGGTGGGTTTTGAGGCGAGCTTTGAAGGTGGAGAGTGTAGGGGAGTCTCTGATGGACTGAGGGAGGGAGTTCCAGAGTCGGGGGGCAGTGCGAGAGAAGGCTCCGTTCACCAACGTTTTTGTGTTTGGATGTCGGGACAGTGAGGGAGGCAGCGGAGGAGGACCGGAGGGAACGGGTGGGGCGGTAGGGAAGAAGGAGATCAGTCAGGTAGGGGGGGGGCAGGCTGTGGAGGGCTTTGAAGGTGAGGAGTAGTGTTTTAAAGTTGATGCGTTCCTTGATCGGGAGCCAGTGGAGAGAGTGGAGGACAGGAGTGATGTGTTCACGGGACCGAGTGTTAGTGAGGAGGCGGGCGGCTGAGTTTTGGACCATTTGCAGTTTATGGAGGGAGCGGGAGGTGATGCCAGTGAGTAGGGAGTTGCAATAGTCCAGGCGGGAGGAGATGAAGGCGTGTATGAGGGATTCAGCAGCAGGGGGGCAAGGCACTGATCCCCCCTCCTACCCGTCCTAGGGGAACTGAAAACAGCTGACCCAACACTCTTATTCCTCTACAGAGGTGTCGTTGTTATATTAGGAGATTATGTGAAGGAACCACATCATTAAAAATAAAAACCCCTGGCAGATGGTTCCGCTGTTATCGTGGTGGAGAGAAACAAGGCCTGAAACAAGGCTCCTCAAAATCGTTTATTATTGGTCCAGTGCCAGCGTCTGCGAGCTCATATTCTTCTTGACGTCAGACAGCTGTGTTCCGCACTTTGGCTCGGCGCCACCGAAGGGGATATGTGTGAGGATTTCAACAGGACTCCTGACTGAAGTAAATTATCATGAAAGGAGAAATAATGTTGCAGAAGGAAACTTGCTTTAACACAATTCCGCTCATTGCAAACCAAATCATCATCAAACTGTCAGCAACAGCAATATCTGCCAGTGCATTAACCCTTTCACTACCACACTACCAACGGGTTAACCCTTTCACTGCGACAATACAGTGGGTTACCCCTTTCACTACCACATGACAAAGGGTTAACCCTTTCACAACCACACTACATAAGGTTAACCCTTTCACTACCACACTACAGACGGTTAACACTTTCACTACCACACTACCAAAGGGTTAACCCTTTCACTGTGACAATACAGTAGGTTAACCCTTTCACTACTACACTACCAAAGGGTTAACCCTTTCACTGCAACAATACAGTGGGTTACCCCTTTCACTACCACATGACAAAGGGTTAACCCTTTCACAACCACACTACAGACAGTTAACACTTTCACTACCACACTACCAACGGGTTAACCCTTTCACTGCAACAATACAGTAGGTTAACCCTTTCACTACCACACCAAATGGTTAACCCTTTCACTGCAACAATACAGTAGGTTAACCCTTTCACTACCACACGACAAATGGTTAACCCTTTCACTGCAACAATACAGTAGGTTAACCCTTTCACAACCACACTACAGAAGGTTAACCCTTTCACTACCACACTATAGACGGTTAACACTTTCACTACCAACGGGTTAACCCTTTCACTGCAACAATACAGTAGGTTAACCCTTTCACTACCACACTACAGAAGGTTAACCTTTTCACTACCACACTACAGACAGTTAAAGAGTAACTAAACATATGGTCTTTCTTCTGTCATTCTGCTGCACTAGTGGGTGATATTGCCACCCTGCTCCACACTCTGCCCCGCCCCACTCTGTGATGTCAGAGTACCTCTTTCCACCCTGCTCCACACTCTGCCCCGCCCCACTCTGTGATGTCAGAGTACCTCTTTCCACCCTGCTCCACACTCTGCCCCGCCCCACTCTGTGATGTCAGAGTACCTCTTTCCACCCTGCTCCACACTCTGCCCCGCCCCACTCTGTGATGTCAGAGTACCTCTTTCCACCCTGCTCCACACTCTGCCCCGCCCCACTCTGTGATGTCAGAGTACCTCTTTCCACCCTGCTCCACACTCTGCCCCGCCCCACTCTGTGATGTCAGAGTACATATTTTTTTCCTAGACAGGGCATCGCTGCGGAGCCCTGCAGGAACCGAATCATCAGACAGACGTTGATAGTAAAGACGACACGAATATTCCAATTGTCTGATCGCGATTTCCAGTATTGATGTCCATCGGGTCCCTGACATGAAATGGCACAAAATATGCATCAAGTGTGCTGAACGCGTTCCAAGATGCTCGAATGAACCGTTTCACTTACCTGGGTCCAAATTCTCCGCCCGGATCATATCAAATGTAACACACAGTGTGAAATAAGGTTTCAAAGGGTAGGCGATACTGCCACCTAGCAGGATTCGGCCAGCATTGCACTCTCGGGGTCTCAGAATGAGTTCCAATGATAACACTGAGGTCCGTGAGAGTGTATAGGATATTAAAGTCGAGAAAAAAAAGAAAAACGGACGAAATAACGAGTATACACGTTATTGGCGCTCAAGAGATGGCGGGCAATAACGAGTATATACGTTATTGGCGCAGAACATTTTAAGATGGGGCGACAGTGGCTCGGGAGGTAGAGCAGTCGTCTGGTAATCCGGTGGTTCCCGGTTTGATACCCGCTCCTCCCGGGCAGCGTGTCGAAGTGTCCTTGAGCAAGACACTTAACCCCTAACTGCTCCTGATGAGCAGGTTGGCACCTTGCATGGTTGGCACCTTGCATGGTTGCCTCCGCCGTTGGTGTGTGAGTGAATGGGTGAATGTGAGGAACAATGTAAAGCGCTTTGGATAAAAGTTGCTATATAAATGCACCATTTACCATTCACCATTTTTAAGACTTTAAATAGATGTGATCATTCTGAACACAAGATGAAGTCCCTTGCTAAGCCTGTCACTTGCTATAGTGCAGATCACTGTGTCCCTGCGGCTTGTCATTACAGCAGCACTAACCAGCCAAGTGGAGAAACCTAATCACTGCTCACAGCCACAGCTCACCACAGCTGCCAGGACCGCTCAGACCTCAGCACAGGACAGACATGGAGAGAGGGGAGCAGTAGAGAGAGAGAGAGATGGGAGGAGGAAGGAGAGAGGAGGAAGAGGGAGAGAGGGGAGCAGTAGAGAGAGAGATGGGAGGAGGAAGGAGAGACGATGAAGAGGGAGAGAGGGGAGCAGTAGAGCGAGAGAGAGAGATGGGAGGAGGAAGGAGAGAGGGGAGCAGTAGAGAGAGATGGGAGGAGGAAGGAGAGAGGAGTAAGAGGGAGAGATGGGAGGAGGATGGAGAGAAGAGGGAGAGAGGGGAGCAGTAGAGAGAGAGAGATGGGAGGAGGAAGGAGAGAGGAGTAAGAGGGAGAGATGGGAGGAGGATGGAGAGAAGAGGGAGAGAGGGGAGCAGTAGAGAGATAGATGAGAGGAAGAAGGAGAGAGGAGGAAGAGGGAGAGAGGGGAGCCAGAGAGAGAGAGAGATGGGAGGAGGAAGGAGAGAGGGGAGCAGTAGAGAGAGAGATGTGAGGAGGAAGGATAGATGAGGAAGAGGGAGAGAGGGGAGCAGTAGAGAGATATTCAATACCATTTTCGATACCACAGGGAAAAAGGTTCAATCTTAAAATGTAAAAAAAATAAAATTTGTTGCTTTTGTTGCTGGTTGATTATCCTCAGCTTCTCTCTGGTACTATACGAGAAGATAAATATAACACTTTTAAAACCCTTTGTTTATCTTTAGATCACACATTTAAAAATAACTGTTCATCTCACTTCAATAATCTTTATTGCAGAACATGGTATTTTCTCAAGCAGACAGATGTAAACACTGTAATCTGTGTTGCATGTACCTGACAAACTGAACTGTTCATATTACAGTCATATTCCGACTTAACTGAATGCACATGTGTGTGTGTGTGGACTACTGTACTATTACAGGTATTGAAATGAACAATGTAACTTCCTTAATAATTAAATATCGATATTTCGGGAAATGAGTATTGAAACCGTTTTAAATATTCAGAATCGATATGTGTGTGTGTGTGTGTGTGTGTATAAATGAATGAACCTCAGTAAATATGCAATTTAACTGATGGATACACAATTTATTTTTATTTATGTTAATTTTATTGTGTTGATGTTTCCATTTCTACTAAATAAGTATGTACATTTTGTTTGGTTTGGTAAACATTGCACTATGAACCGTCTATCAGTGTACTGTGTGTGTGTAGGGGCAGGTACAATAAGAAGTGTCTTCTTCCTGTTCCTTTCGGCCATGGAATTTAGTGGATCATCATATGAAGAGAACTATGTGTACTGTTGGACTGTAACAATTCCATGTACGAATAAATAAAAATTATGACGATGATGACTAAATCTCGAGTCCCCATTACCCTAGTCCGAGTCCAAGTCATCAAGGTTGAGTCCACTCTCGCAGTCAAAGAGCCGACACACAAATAAAAAAGGTCTACGTTAAACATAAATGACACAGCGGTCACTATTTCCAAGGGAGTTTATTCACGCTGTGACACAATAGCCAAACAAATGCACTAGCCATCAATATCTCATGCCAAATGATTAGGGCCTATTACCAAAAAAAAAAAATCGAATTGATATTCTGGTTCTGATGTCGTTCCAGGTCTACAACATGTTCCGCCACCAGAGCCTGGGAGTCCGGATCCACATCCGCGTCACCAAGCTGGTCCTGCTGCACACCCGCCCAGTAAGCCTGACCTCTGACCTCTCTGACCCCCTCTTTAATCTGTAATGCCATCCTATACCAACCCATATACCACTCCTATACCACCCCTGTACCACTTCTATACCACCCCTGTACCACCCCTATACCACCCCTATACCATCCCTATACCAGCCCTATACCAGCCCTATACCAACCCTGTACCACCCCTATACCACCCCTGTACCAGCCCTATACCCCCCTATACCACCCCTGTACCACCCCTATACCACCCCTGTACCAGCCCTATACTCCCCTATACCACCCCTGTACCACACCTATACCACACCTATACCATCCCTATAACACCCCTATACCACACCTATACCTCACCTATACCAGCCCTGTACCACACCTATACCTCACCTATACCAGCCCTGTACCACACCTATACCTCACCTATACCAGCCCTATACCACACCTATACCACACCTATACCATCCCTATAACACCCCTATACCTCACCTATACCAGCCCTATACCACACCTATACCACACCTATACCATCCCTATAACACCCCTATACCTCACCTATACCAGCCCTGTACCACACCTATACCTCACCTATACCAGCCCTATACCACACCTATACCATACCTATACCACCCCTATACCACACCTATACTTTCCCTATAGGCCTACCTGTGTGCATGTGTGTGCGTGTGTGTGTGCGTGCATGTGTGTGTGTCTGTATGTGTGTGTGCGTATGTGTGTGTGTTTGTGTGTATGCGTATGTGTGTGTGTGTCTGTGTTGTGTGTGTGTGTGTGTGCGCGTGTGCATGCGTGTCTGTGCGTGCATGTGTGTGTGTGTGCATGCGTGTGTGTGTCTGCGTGTGCATGTGTGTGTGTGCGTGCGTGTGTGTGTGTGTGTGTGTGTGTGGTGCATGCAAGTGTGTGTGTGTATGTGTCTGTGCGTGTGTGTGTGTGTGTGCGTGTGTGTTGTGTATGCTCCCCCTATGAATGAAGACTACAACTAGCTCCAGGATCCGTTCAGTTCTCTCCCTGCAGCATCAGCTGTTCGCTCGACCACCCAGGATTATCCACCGTGTGACGCACACTTGTCTCACATTGCCGGACCCGTCTCCACGCTGTGTCTGAGCGCTGTGTCAGCGGGAGACACATGGCCCTCCAGCTCAAAGAGCACTGTCTGTGGGATGTCTTCAGGGGTGCCTTGGTCAAAGGGAGGGTCATCAAGGAGAAGCCGCCTTTTCTCAGTCCTTGCCCCACAATGGTGGAACGAACTGCCCACCACAGCCGAAACCCGTCCAATCTTTCACCGTCGACTAAAGACGCACTTCTTCAACCATTATCTGAAATGAAAAATATATATATATATAAATAAATAAAATAAAATCTAACCCTAACTAACCTTATTGTCATGCACTTGTCCTAATAAACTAATCTACAGTGTAGCACGCAACACTTTGATGAACATTGTTACTCAGCTGATAGAGTTGTGCCCTTACTGATGACTTGTCGTACAGAACTTGTAAGTCGCTTTGGATAAAAGCGTCAGCTAAATGACTAAATGTAAAAATGTAAATGTAAGAATGTTTGGGAACCACTGAACTAGACAATGAAAATGTCTCCATTCTTATTATCTTTGGTGGAGGGGATAGACATTTGTTCACATTTGGATCACCGGTTGGGCCTTTAAGAATGATATTATTCATTGCTGGATATTTCAAAATACACACGATAACATCATCTCACGTGGTGTTGTTTTGTAGGCAACATTAGTTTGTCTTCAGTTATCCACTGTAATACCATCAATATTAACTGAGTAAGTGAGTAAGTCGTGAATGCCTTGTGGTATTACATTGTCCTTCTTGGTTCACCTGTCTGTTGTAATACAGAACGAAGCAGACAGCCAATTAATTTCAAATCACATTGCTCTCACCTACGCTGTGACGTCTGAGAGAGAGACACAGACAAACAGAGAGAGAGAGCGAGAGAGAGAGAGAGAGAGCGAGAGAGAGAGAGAGAGAGAGAGAGAGAGAGAGAGAGAGAGGGGGGGGGGGGGGTCAGATAGAGCAGTCTAGCTAGTGCGTCTACAGTGATCTTGACTCAAATGGAGTAGGCGAGGGGTGAGGAGGCGAGGGGTGAGGAGACGAGGGGTGAGGAGGCGAGGGGTGAGGAGGCGAGGGGTGAGGAGACGAGGGGTGAGGAGACGAGGGGTGAGGAGGCTCTTTGATCAGTGAAATGCTGAAAAGCTTTCAGATCAGTGTGAGGAGATGACAGAAGGAGACAAGGTGTTCGAACCAGAGGAGACAATTAGAATCAGAGGAGATCATTAGAATCAGAGGAGACTATTAGAATCAGAGGAGACTATTGGTACTAAAGGGGACGCGTTGAAGTTCTGTATCGTATACGCTCTCGCTCGGCATCGCTCTCTGCACTATCTCGCATATGTGCACGCGCACTGAATAAAGACCACAAATGTACCTTTAATCCCAATATTCGTCTGACCACACCCCTATCAGCTTACCCATATAAGCAGGGGTGGGGCCACCCACTCGCCTCCTTCTCGCTTTCACCACAAGGAAGAAGTGCCTCGGTAGATCCCCACACTTGACACCATGATGGAAAGGATTAGGAGCAGCTTTGGGAAACAAGGATACGTTGACATCATATCTTTATTTTCTCTCTCACTATTTTCGAGAAAATACGGCGATATTGTCTTCGTACTGGAGTGTCTGGAAGATGATGATCATTCTAAAAACCCTCCACCGGTTTTCGTATTGGGAGCACGCCGCTGCATGCTTCTCAACTGCAGTTCCTTGCTGTGTTTGTTGGGGTGAAACCTGTCAGGCCACAGCTGAACTGTCGGACGCGCCGCTGTTGTGAGAAGCGGTGGGTTTCAGGTTGGGTGAGTACTGTTGCTGGCGGGCTTCACTTGTCTGTTAGTGCTATGGGGGCTACTTGACAATGTTTATGGAAACCGGCCCCAGGCTAGGGTCCTTTGTTCAGCCACCTAGGCGACAGAAGGCCTTGGTCTGAAGACCATTGTAGTTTTAACTAGTGGGCCGCGACCATTAACACTGGTGATCCCTGTGTGTTCTGGACGAGTGGATATCTCTCTGTCCCGTGTTTAAGCCCCTTCTTTCATATCCAAATGAGAGTATTCCTTCACGAGGAGATATGTGCATGGATGTGCGATAGCGGCAGATCCATGTTCAAGTCAGCTACACAGGCCAGTTTGGTATTGTGCTGATTCCGTCGGGTGTTGGTAAAATCACCGTTGTAAAGCAGTGTTGACATCTTGTTTCTCTTTTCTCTTAAAAAGTGAGGAGAGGTTCAGAACGGCGGCCTGTCTGGGTGAGTGTTATGTCATTGTTTACATGTTCAGGTGATAGCTGCTTAGCTTACGGTTAGCCAGTCAGCTGTTAGCTGCTGCGTTAGCCTGCTGGGATCGCTGCATGGCCTACTTAGGTTGGGCCTACTGTTAGCCAGTCAGCTGTTAGCTGCGGCGCTAGCATGTCGTGATCACTAGGTAACGTTAGCTTGCTGCTATAGGCCAAGGCCTGGCGCGGGGTAGCTTTAGCTCCTCGCGCGCCGCCGCGAGCTCGCTTCTGGTCGCGTGCGCCGTTAGCTCGGCGTCTCGCGAGCAGGGGCAGTAGCGCCCGAACGGTTGGAGCGGCCGTTAGCTTAATGCTACTCTGTTGAACGTGCTTTGATTTTAACATGTTTTACACTCTTGACTACGACGTCATCCTTGACAGGGGATGTTCGTCGACCCTGCCCTGAGCCTGGACGGCAAGGTTGCGTCAACAAAGAGGACTGTAGTGCGGGTTGGAGCGGCGACGCTGCCCAGTTCGACCAACACAGGAGCGGCTGTGTTGTCTACGGGGTCTTGAGACTGCACTTCGCTGATCTACGTTCCGGGTAGGACAAGGTTTGACCAGACCTTATAACACGTCTTCTGGTTTTACTTTTCTAGATGTTTTGTGAATAACGATGTTTTTCCCAAAACGTGTGTTGCTGCAATGCATTTAGGATACAACGCGAGTTATGTGTGGACTGTTTTTGTCACTGGCAGTTAGCTTCACCGTGCAAATCGGGTTGTTGTTACAGATGTGAAAATGATCTGGTTGTTGTGTGAGAAACATCATGGTGTTTATATGTACCGTGTACTCACAACTAAGGTAACTAACCTATGAAGCTATGCTTAGTGACAAGTGAGTAAAAGAATGTTCTTTTCTCAGCCTGTGATGACAATGAACAGTGTGTTCACATATTAACAGGTTTTCCTGTTTTAACTGGCCGTATTAAGGGTAAAATAAGAGGATTGTGTTTCCCCCCGGTTCCCTGGGGACTTTTTCATCCTCCTATCAGACATGTTGTGCACTAAATTGTGTTTTTTGTGTGGTAGGGATGCGATGTAACCCTTAGCTTGATTGCTGAGGTTGTGCTAAAACTGCTGGAGAAACTTTATTTTCCTAAAAGGAAAAATTGTTTGGTCGCTGTCGTGTGTGCTTAGCAAGGCCTGTGGCCGATACTAATAGAGAATTATGTATTCTCTCATTATGAAAAACGGCGTTCCTCTGTAGAGTGTTTTTGCCATTTTTTGTAGGTGATGATGGGTTGTGTGTGTCATGTGACCTACAACTGGGTTGGACTGGCCACAGAAGCACATGTGTATGTTGGACCGGGGCTCTTAGAGCCCTCTCTATTCTGTGTTTTTTCCTTAGTAAAAATCAGATAGCAGGTTAGCTCATGCGCTGTGTGGAGTTGTCAAACGCTTCATAGAGCTGACTATGACTGTCATATTCTCTTTTTGTCATTACATCGTATCATGGGTGTGGGGTCGTAAAGGGGTGAACTGGTAACCTTTCCTCTCCTCCTTGTTTCTGTCGGTTAGGGGTACACCCCCTGTCCTTCAAGGTTCACGTCACGTGGCGGTTCGGCACGTTACGGGGGGGGGGGGGGGGGGGAGTTTCCTGGTCCCACGGCCTGGTATATTGGGCGTGTGCACCGCAGGAATTCCCCCGCCATAGAGTACGTCACCGTGCGCGTCTCTGTTGGTAGGACTTCCGTGTGCTGTTCAGGTCCATGTGATGGATCTGTTTCAGGGGGGTGGTCAGGGCTCCTCCTCACCAAGCGCCTATTCGGGCCTTCTGTGAGTTCGGACTCCTTCTTCCATGTGAGGGAGCCTCCATCAGAGTACAGAGCCTTCCTCCTCAGATTGTCAAAGTGAGTGGACCCTCTGGAAGGTGTCCTATTCTATTGTATATGTATTCGATTCAATTCGATTATTGAGTGTGTATGGGTTCAGTGCCTCTTCCCCGGAGAGCCCTAAAACCAATTTTTTACATGGCTCAAGGTGCAATATATTCTTTTCAATCTGTACAGCTCGCGTGGGAAGTCTCTCTGGGGATCCCCGTCTCCTTCCTATGGGAGGGTGGTGAGATGTAAAAATGTGAACAATTTTTACCCCTGGCTGTGTAGACTGGGATACATACTGTTGATGCTTCCTTCTTTTCTATTCAAAAAGTGTTGGAGTTAGGAAGTGTCACACCCCTCTTGTCGTTCCCCTGGGCGCCTTGGGGATTCAATGACAGGTCTAAATAGCCTGTTCATTGATGGGGGTGTGTCCCGACGCACGTATAGTGCTAGCTCGCTGTAAACAGGCGACTGACTGGCACGCCTTGGTTGCTTGTGGTTGAAACTGCGTTTTTATAAAGCAACTGAGATGGGGGTTTTTTCCTCTTCCGACGACCAAATCCCACGACCTGGGTTGGTTTTTCGACGGATTCTCGTTCATGTCTGGGGGATGATGACGGGATGGATCTGAACATATGTAGAGGGGTCTCACGCCCTTGGGGTGGGCCACCAGGCGCGGTTCGGCCGAACGTCTGGGTGGCGCCTTCTTTTCATGTTAGGATCGACACGCATATCTGCCCTTTCTCCTGGAGTAGGCATGTCGGCGTGGTTAGGGCACGGGACTGGTTCTGGTCACGCTGGTTCGGATCAGTTGAACCCGTTGTCCGCCGAGGATGCAGATCTGCTGTTCTGGTACCCTGAGGGACTTGGGCTTTTTTCAGGGGGAAAAATGCCAGGTCGGTCCGGGTGTCACAGGGTTAGGTGCTATGGAGACCCTGGTTGGGTACGTTTTTACTCAGCACTGTCGTAATGGCTTACGGCCATGCCAACCTGTACACGCTCGATCTCGTCGGATCTCGGCCGCTACACAGGTTGGTCCTGGTTAGTACTTGGTTGGGAGACCGCCTGGGAATACCAAGTACGGTGTGCTTAGGGGCTGGTTCTCCATTCTTTTTCGCTCCTCTCTCACGCATGGCGAAGAGGGGCCTGTTGGGGTGGTCTTTGACCTCCTCTGGTGACCCTGTGCTTCCCGTATCGCCAGGCCCGGTCCGAGGTAATGTTCGTCGACCCGTAGGCCTGGGTTAACCCTTTTTTTAAAACTGAGACACTTGTACTGCGGTATAGCCGGTGTATACCCGCAGGTGTGTTTTGGAGTTTTTTCTTGAGGGGTTATAGGAACAACCACCGCATTGGGTAACGCCGAGGTGGTTGATTCCCTGGTGTGTTGGAGCAGTGTCGACTCTCGGGTTCACCGGTTGAGGGTGCCCCTGCACGTTCATGACGTCTGCCAATCGTGTCAGCCTTCTCTGCCTCAACCCCTCTGGGTGGGGGTTTTTAAATGGAGGCTTGGTCATGCAACAACGCCAGCATACGCCCCTTCTGCCGGGGCGGCTGTGTTCAGCAGTCCCCTCTGGCGCCTGTCTCGTCCGCAGTCTCCAGGCTAGGGTTAACAGCCTGTTGCCTGGTTTTTCCCCGGTGCGCTGCCTGCTTCCGTTGGTTAACCTTTTTTGTGTGCTTACGGCCATGCTGACTGCCTGTTCTGCAGGGTCAGTGTGCCAGGCGGTGTACTATTGGGGGGACAGGGCCCGCTCGGCTTACGGCCATACCAACCTGAACACGCCCGATCTCGTCCGATCTCGGAAGCTAAGCAGGTTCTGGCCTGGTTAGTACTTGGATGGGATACCGCCTGGGAATACCAGGTGCAGTAACTGAGGGGCCTTTGTCCGAATACGCTGGCGATGTGGGGGGCGGGGCACTACGTGCCCACCTGGTGGGGTCTTGATGCTGGCATCATGGACTTCTCCGGGCCCCCATTCCAGGGAGTCCAGTCCTTTTGGTGGGTCTGGGTCTTCCTTTGCGCTCCGCTGCTACGGCCTTGCCACGGGGTTGGGTTTGCCCTTGACCCCGTGATTCTGGGGGCAGTAACGAGGTTGTTCCTCCGTTCGTTCCCGGGTGGCATGCGGGTTGTGCGTGTGTGTAGTCGTGGGGTCAAGCCACGGTCTGCTCACCCTGTGCGTTGAGTTGCTTGAGTGCCTCTTCGCACGGTCGGGTCCGTCACCCTCCCGTGAAGCCCCTAATAGGGGGGGTGCCCTCCATTAGGGTGGGTCGGGGGGGCTCGGCCCTCCCTGTTCTGATGGTTGTGGGGGGCTGTCAGCGGGGTGTATTTGTCGGCCGTTGGCTCTCGCTCGGCCTCCCTTGTGCAGAGAGCGATGCCGAGCGAGAGCGTATACGATACAGAACGTTAGGTTATGACTATAACCAAGTTTTGTTAGTATAGCGACGCTCGGCATCCGACGCCGCTGCAGCCTTTGACCTCGCCTTGTGGCGAAAGCTTGGGAAGGAGGCGAGTGGGTGGCCCCACCCCTGCTTATATGGGTAAGCTGATAGGGGTGTGGTCAGACGAATATTGGGATTAAAGGTACATTTGTGGTCTTTATTCAGTGCGCGAGATAGTGCAGAGAGCGATGCCGAGCGTCGCTATACTAACAGAACTTGGTTATAGTCATAACCTAACGTTAAGGATCCTATTTGATGAACAGAATCATGAACTAGGAGGCTTCTCAGTCCATACTCCTTCCACCACAGTGTTAAGATTTTCACTCCTGTTAACCACATTATGCATCACATATTATTAGGGCTGTCAAAATTAAAGCTTTAACATTGGAGATTAATTTAAATTATTTAAAGCATTAAAATAAATGAATCTAGATTAATATATGGCGTGAAAAATCTTCAATCTCAGCGCCGTGGATATAAGAAAGAGGTCTAGCTGAGTCAATGTTGATGGTTTTGTTGAACATTTGTATTTCACAGGAGAGAAACTGTATTCAAAGAAAGCTATTAAAATAGTCTTTGAATCGAAAAATACGCTTTCTTTGTGTTGATTTTACATTAATTCCATGATTTTACTCAAGTAAATATCTGTTACAAGCTTTGGTCTTAAGTAGAAAAATGCTATTTTTAATCTAGATTAATCTAGATTAATTACAGAAAATTGTGAGATTAATTAGTTAATTGTATTAATCTATTGACAGCACTACATATTATACATTATACTTATAGCACATGCATGAGTCTGGTCTCTTTTGAAAGGAAACATTATGATCTTTCGTCCACAACAAGGAAGAATCAATGAAGTGCAAATGAAGTCTTAGCTAGTACATGTCCAACGTTTATAACCTCTTAACCCTTTTACACCTACTGTTCCAAATATGACCCTATTCTGAGCTGGACCTTCATGGGTTTGTGATGGATTATTTGTTAGTGGGTATTTCAAAGTACCTCATATTTGGTACCATTTTGAAGCTAACAACTAGTTTCAAGTTTCTTTAATAGTTGTCATACAGAAGTACAGAATACTTTTATACAAAATGCTTCTTACTGTTTCGCTCCAGGGCTTTCCAATGATATAAAATATTATTATTATTATTATTATTATTATTATTATTATTATTATTATTATTATTATTATTATTATTATTATTATTATTATTATTATTATTATTATTATTATTATTATTATTGTTGTTGTTGTTGTTGTTGTTGTTGTTGTTGTTGTTGTTGTTGTTGTTGTTGTTGTTATTATTATTATTATTATTATTATTATTATTATTATTATTATTATTATTATTATTATTATTATTTATTATTATGTAGTTGCACTTGAACTTGTTGAAATTGAACTTGGAAGATAAAAATAAATTTTCAAGCACTTTCCTTACTTGGTTGAAATGTATGTGTAATGAATGGAATGTAGACAATCTTGTTGGCAGTTGACAGATTAGAAATTGCATCTATTGTTCAAAAGTTATGAATGAATTAGTGAGATGAAATATGATAAAACATTTATTTTTATTTTTACATATTACATATTAATTCATAAAATAATTGAATGTGTGTGTTGAAATGTTTCTTCAAACTTACCCCGTTTTGGGCGGCTGGGTGGCGCAGTGGGCATTGTGCTCGTCACCAACGCAAGAGACACCGGGTTCGAATCCGGCTGTCGGCGTTGCCTCCGGCTTGGGCCGGCCGTCATACTGGCTCAATTGGCAGAGTCAGCGGGTGGAAGTCGATGGGTGGTAATCTGAACGTTGTGGACAGTGACTCCTACAGGTCGGTTGGGGGACTCCAACAGCTCTTATATACTCCCTGTGGCGCCATGCGGAGTGATACTTCCGTCAAATCACCTCAGCGAACCCATTGAAATTTTTTTTATAAAAAATTCTTTCTCAGCCGAAAACTGACTGCGCTGTGTTGCCGCGCCTAACATGGGATTTGCGCAACCACCGGTGCCGGAAAGTCAGGCACCCAGAAAAGTGGCAAAATATTTTTTTAGGACTGCATACTTTTTTTGAAAAGCTTAGCTTTATACTTTATACTTATAGCACATGCATGAGCCTGGTCTCTTTTGAAAGATAACATTCTGAAGTTACTAATGCAAAAAAGGAAAATCACTTTTAGTGCTAATGAAATAGAGTAACAGAGGTCTGAACTTGAGTTGAACATGAACTTGTAGTGTAGTGGTTGCAAGATTCCATAGAGGTATAAGCTGGGAAACATGCGGTTCCATAGCCTGAAGTCTTATGTAGTACAGGTCAAAGTTTTCAAAAAATTCGTTCAGAAATGGGTCTTTGAGAGACGTCTGAGTATAACCGGCGACAAAGAAAAAGCTCTCCAAAATTTATTCTGAAGTGTGATTCACTTCTGGTTTTCACTTGTCAACTTTCACCTAGATCCCTTATTCGTACCCCCCCACTTGGGGTATCGTTGGAAAGGTACACTCATTGGCTACAACGCTGACCGATAATTTTCGCCATCAGCGGATGATTGGCAATTCTGGAGTGTCTGGAGTCCAGGGTGGTCATCTGACGTGTGGCGTGTAAAAAGATGCTCACCTGACATATTGTCATGTAACTCGAGAAACGGGGCACGGATTTGGTCGAGTGAGGTGGCGTTCGAACGGCAACAAATGAATCTTTCGAACGGTAATTTATATGTTATATGCGGAAAATGCAGCCACGAGCCGCTAGACACTCGCAAAGTGCCGTGACTTTCGTGCAAGTAGAAAACGGGACATATACGTTCTGCCACCTGTTAAGAGGATAACAATCCCACAGAAAATGAATGTTTTAAAAAGGTTTTTGTAATGTGTGTACCGGCGTTAATTCGGCATGATTATCCAAAATGGCCGTCCGCTTCCATTGATTCTAGGCTCTAGTCAAAACAAAGGACTTCCCTGGCTTCTTCTACCCCTTTCTCGTTGCAATCAGCCCCCGCATGGGATAGCGCTGGCTCCAGAATTTCATTGGCTACAAAGGTGGTCAATCCTTTTCGCCATCAACGGTGACTGGTCTGTTCAGGACCCGGCCAAAGCGGACGTGGTCACTTGTACGAATGGCTTGTCAAATGACACTCACTGGTCTTGTAACTCAAGACTGGAAACACGCAATAGGTTGAGTGTGGTTACGATCAAAAGGCGGCAAATTCACCTTTCCGACAATGTATTGGTTGATCCAGTGCCGTCTGGGAGAAATGCGAGGCCCTGTGCGAGATTTAAACGCGAGCCCCCCCCCCCCCCCCCCCCCCCCCTAAAGGTAAAAAAAAATATATATAATAAATAATATAATTTTTATTTTATATAAATTTTTTATTAATACGTTTTTTTTGCATACAGTCAACGTATTCTTAAATAATAGCACTGCCCGAGGCTGGGCATACAGTCAACATATTCTTAAATAATAGCGCTGCCCGAGGCTGGGCATATGATACAGTCAACGTATTCTTAAATAATAGCGCTGCCCGAGGCTGGGCATATGATACAGTCAACCTATTCTTAAATAATAGTGCTGCCCGAGGCTGGGCATACAGTCAACATATTCTTAAATAATAGTGCTGCCCGAGGCTGGGCATACAGTCAACATATTCTTAAATAATAGCGCTGCCCGAGGATGGGCATATGATACAGTCAACGTATTTTTTTTTTTTTTTTTTTATCTTTTCCCCCCTCCTTTTTCCTCCGATTTTCTCCCATCCCAATGTTAGTCGTTCCCAATCCCCTTCCTGGTCGCTGCGCACTTACCCCCCACAGTCGGTCTGGGAGAGTGGAGGCTATCACGTGCTTCCTCCGACACACGTCTAGCCAATCAACCGCTTCTTTTCACCTGGCAGCGCGGACTCTCACTGAGAGGGTGTAATGTGTGGAAGGATCACACTACCCCCCTTAGATCCTATCCGCGCTGAGCAGGCGCCCCGACCGAACTGTAGGAGTCGCTGTTTACAACGACCCGGACCCACCGCGCCAGCTTTCCCACCCTCCAATACAGCCAATTGTATTAGTGTGAACGGCCAGCCAAGCTGGTGACAACGCCGGAGCTGTGAGCTGGATTCGAACAGGCGAATCCAGCGTCTCCGGCGTTTGGTGACGAACGCAATATCCGCTACGCCACCTGACCGCCCCAGTCAACGTATTCTTAAATAATAGCGCTGCCCGAGGCTTAGTGGTAATGCACCTGTACAGTCGTACACCTGGCAGTAACAGGGAAAATGCATAAAACACCCCTGGAACCTGATAAACAAGCTTAAAGCCAGGTACATTTTTCAAGCACGACATGCAGATTTGCAGTTTTGCCTTATTTGAATCGAACTCTATAAGCTTAGTACACACGTCACAAACTGCATGAGCACAGTGTGAGCAGACCCTTGCATGATGCAACACACCGAGTGAGAGAGAGAGAGAGAGACAGAGAGAGACCGAGAGAGCGCGAGAGAGAGAGAGCGAGAGAGAGAGAGCAAGAGAGAGAGAGAGAGCAAGAGAGAGAGCGTGAGAGAGAGACAGAGAGAGAGAGCAAGAGAGAGAGAGAGAAAGAGAGAGGGAGAGACAGAGTGAGAGTGAGAGAGAGAGAGAGAGAGAGAGAGAGAGAGAGAGAGAGAGAGAGAGAGAGCGAGAGAGAGATCCACGGCGGGAACAGAATAGATTGCATTAAAAACTCACCAAACGTCTAAGAGGAAGGAGACAACCGTGGAGATGATAAAGTTCACCAGTCCATATTGTCCCCCCCGTTGGGATGAACTTGGGAGTCTGTTCCTAGTTTATCTGCCACACGTTAAGCACTCGATAACGTAGCTAACGCTAGTTAGTTGTCCCTGCCTTTAGCTAAGCCGACATGGCTAGCCTGACTGAACTTTCTAATACGCAACAACTTTCATCTTCAGTCCATCTGCCGAACGTCCTCTTCGTCTTGGCATAACCTAATCACTATACTTGGTTTTGATAAGCTTACGGCACACAGCGTTATTTCTTCTGCTCCGATGCTGCACAGCGCTCCCGTGGATAGCGCCGAATAGTCAGACCCCGTACCTGTAAGTTATGTAACCCCTCCCCTCGTTGAAACCAATAGTATATCTGCAGAGCCGCAGAGCTCCAATAGTGTATCTGCAGAGCCGCAGAGCTCCAATAGTATATCTGCAGAGCCACAGAGCCCGGACTAAGTCAGACACATTCTACAAACGTGTCTAATGTGAAATATATAAGCATGTAAGCAAAACTAGATTTTAGGCGCTATTTTACAGTTTACCTGCCGAGTTGGTGTGTGTTTTGAATTCTGAGGGTAACTGTTATAGTAGTGTGGGGTATACGGTGGACGTCGTTGCAATGTATTGGGGCGGAACAGAGTATTTTATGGTCATATTTAGTTCATTGTCATGGAATACACCGCTTGTAAACGAGGCTGGCTAGGATAATTAGCTTGCACGGCGCTATTTTACAGTTTACCTGCCGAGTTGGTGTGTGTTTTGAATTCTGAGGGTAACTGTTATAGTAGTGTGGGGTATACGGTGGACGTTGTTGCAATGTATTGGGGCGGAACAGAGTATTTTATGGTCATATTTAGTACATTGTCATGAGATACTCCGCTTGCGCTGGCTAACTGCTAACGTGCGCGGACTGATGACGACATCAACTCGACTCTCGAGACATTCGCAGCAGCAAAACAAGTCTATTAATAGCCCGTCCATCGGCGCCGGGCATAACAAGTTAATTAAACTTGACAGACATTATATCGACGATAATTATCGATATCGAGTTATATGAAAATAATTTTATAATTTTATCGCAATAACGTTTTTGGCCATATCGCCCAGCCCTAGTATGAACGACCAGCCAAGCTGATAGCAACACAGAGAGCTGGATTCGAACCCAGCGTCTCCAGCGTTGATGGCGAGCGCCTTGCCCACTACACCACATAGCCGCCGTAAAGTAATTGTTAACATTCTATTTTTTATTTTTTTTGCGAGGCCCCCCTCCCCGCGAGGCCCTGTGCGATCGCACTGCTCGCACACCCCTTGAGGCGGCCCTGGGTTGATCGGCAAAAACGCAGCCCGGAGCCGACAGGCGAGGCCAAAGTGCTGCGACGTGCGCACGACGGCCCGCCGTCGGATGCTTAAGTGGTTAATGATCAAAAAAGGGATAAACCTGTCATAAAATGACACATTTTTGAATGACTTAAAACTAAAGCGTAAACCCTCCCCTCCTCTGAATTCCAATCAAACTGTCAAATTCTTTCATTTAACTGGCACGGATGGGCATATTTAGAGCAGAATGGTGTCAAAAATAATTTGAAGCACAAAATAGTACAATTAGCATTATGTAGCCTATATTCTGTCATTTATGTGGCTTATCAAATCTAGCTCCGCTCACATGAGGGGCAATGACCCCCCTCCCAGCAGCTACAAGTAGCCTGGGCTAGTGGCGATGTAGCTTGTAGACTAAAGGCTAAACTAGAGGCTTAAAGGCTACTCTATCTTAGCTAGTCCAGGGACTTATAAAGCCTCCGCTTGCACTGTTCCTTTTCATCCAATAATCAGTTTTTATTATGTCCACCTGCCGTCATTGTTATAAAATAGCTCCGAGATTGTAATACCCAAATGGTTGCTTATGTAATAAATCATGGAACGTGCGGTGGTATTTGTAGACTGCATTACAATGCAATATGCCTAATGTGTTTTTACAGTCCCAGTCTGGCTCTGGTTAATCTCCTCCGTCAGACCACAGCTGAAGGAGAGTCAGTGAGAGTGAAGTGAAAACCTTTCCTTTCGAAATCGCTGCCTCTCCCAAAATACTGCTGGGTCTGCTGCGATGACATCATTCAAGACAGTTTATCTCATTTAAATACTGGTTTAATTCGTCAAGCTTTATTGAGTGAATTGAAAAGGCATCTAGAAACCCAAAGATTGTAAGCAGCGCACACATATTTAGCACACACACACACACGTGAGCGAGCCCTCATCGGTGCGATTCATTCTTCTCTTTTATTTTCATTTCAGGTAGTTGTACCTTAAGATAATTGAAGGCTGGCATCTGTAAATGCAGATATAAGTACTTTATTCTTATTTTATTATCATTATTATTATTATTATTATTATTATTATTATTATTATTATTATTATTATTATTATTATTATTATTATTATTATTATTATTATTATTATTATTATTATTATTATTATTATTATTATTATTATTATCATTATTTTCTTTCCAATGAAATGAAAATCAGAAAATAAGTGGTATATGATGGCACATATGAAAGTCAATGCTTTGAAGGAAAATGGACTTCAGAAATCAGTTTTTTTTTTTTTTTTTTACTGTTCTGTAAAAGTCTTTTATATATTGTGTGGACCCCAGGAAGACTAGTTGTTGTCATGCAACAGCTAATGGGGATCTTAATAAACTCGATAAACTCAATACATGACGAACAGTTATATTAAACTTCATTCTGAAACAATAAAAACATCAGTACTCCCCTCTGGACAGTGTCTGGTACCTAGAATGTATAGCTTGTTATTATCAGGCTACATTTACATTTAGTCATTTAGCTGAACGCCACTTGCAAGTTCTGTACGACAAGTCAGCAGAAAGGGTACAACTCTTTCAGCTGAGTGACAATGTTCATCAAACAGTGTTGAAACTTGGGTGCTGCAGTGTTGAGTGCATAGTAGTAGAGACATATTCGTATAGTAGGTTGTAATCAATTCAATTAAATTCAAACCTTTATTTATTCTCAAAAAGGACAACGAGGTCACCCTCATTTTCAATGTCGTCGAGACTTACAGACATTTCAATGCAATGGAGAGGATTTTTTATAATATAATAATAATAAATAATAACATCTCTATCTATATAGCACCTTTCATACACATGGACCGCAGCCCAAAGTGCCCCACAGCAAGTAGCACAAAATTAACATAGGCATATAAATCAGCATACAGTGGACAGAATAAAAACAATGTATCAAGTGCAGACATTTAGAATAGGTATAAAAGACAATAAAAGTAGTGCAACGTAGAACGTGCACGTGCAGACATAAGATAGGCATATAAGATTATATATATGGGCATGGAAGATTATTTAGTGGAAGAGTGCATGATAGTAGAAGACAGTGAGAAGGTCATTTCTCTTCTTTCATTTCAGATATTGATTGAAGAAGTGTGTTTTTAGTCTAACATCTAGGCTATTGCCTGGGATGCTGATTTGCCCTCAGCACTGATTATTCTGGCCACTCGCTCTATCAGTGACACTTTCTAAGCTCATTCTGTCGCCCCATCTGTCAGTCACTCTGAGAGAGTGAGACTGTGTGCTAGACGCGTGACCTGTGACCTGTGACCTGTGATCCCCTTGCTCCTCTAGGCCAAGCTGAAGGTGGGGCACCACGGGGAGAGGGCCCTGGAGAGCTTCTGTCACTGGCAGTACCAGGAGTACGGGGGTCCTCGTTACCTCGGCAACAACTACGTGCCGGGGGGCCGCGACGACATCCCGCCCGTCGACACAGCCGTTCTTGTCACTAGGTATGTGGACTTCAGTCTTTGTTTGTCTCTCCGCCTGTCTGTCCGTCCGTCTGTCTGTCTGTTTGTCTGTCTGTCTGTCTGTCTGTCTGTCTGTCTGTCTGTCTGTCTGTCTGTCTGTCTGTCTGTCTGTCTGTCTCCTTGTCTGTCTGTCTGTCTGTCTTTTATATCTCTCTGTGTGTCTACCTGTCTCTCTCTCTCTCTCTCTCTCTCTCTCTCTCTCTCTCTCTCTCTCTCTCTCTTTGTCTTTCCCCATGTCTCCCTGCCTTTGTCTCTTATGGAAATCTTGCTTTTATTTGTTTTGGCTGATGTGGGCTTTCTGCTGATCTGTATCATATGGAGTTCTGCGGATGCGGCAACATACTAGCAACATTGGAGCTCAGTCGGCAGCAGCCGTTCTTCAACAGTATACATCTTCACTGTATTCATTGTTATTATACTCAGACGTATTCTCTAGGACCGATTATGAAACCCGGGCCATTTATTTGTTATTCAATTTGGTTAAATTTGTCAAGATGTCAGTCAGCGCGTAGAGTCTGTCCGCTCTCTGTACTATGCGTTTGACGTTTGAATTGAACTAGACGTTGAGTGAAAACAACCGTTCGAACGTCGTTCAAAACAAGATCGCAGCGTAGTAGACTAAATCTAAGAGTCCCCAGTTTTCGAGTCCGAGTTCAAGTCTGAGTCACCAAAAAAGAGCCTGAGTCCGAGTCGAGTCATCAAGTTTTTTTTTGTTTTTTTTATTATCTTTTCCCCCTCCTTTTTCTGATTGTTCTCCCATCCGACTGTTAGTCGTTATGCCAATTCCCAACCCCCTTCCTGGTTGTTGCGCACCCCCCCCTACTGTTGGTCCGGGAGGCCGGAGACTGTCACATGCTTTCCTCCGACGCATGTGCAGCCAGCCGGCAGCCAGCCTGGCAGCGCAGATTCTCACCGGGAGAGTGTAACGTGTGGAAGGTCACACTACCTTTCTCCAGATCCTACCCTCGCTGTGCAGGGGCGCCCCGACCGAACTGTAGGGGTCGCTGTCCACAACGCCCAGGACCCACCCACGGCTCCCCTCCCCCTAACCCAGCCAAACGAGTTAGTATAGCGATCAGCCCGAGCCAAGGCAATGCTGACTCTCCGGGAGTCGAGACCGCAGCCTCTTGCATTGGTGACGAGCACAATCTCCGCTATGCCACCTGACCGCCACCCGAGTCATCAAGGTTGAGTCCACTCCACTCTGGCGGTCAAAGAGCCGACGTACACATAAAAAAAGGTCTACATAAATGACACGGCGGTCACCGTTTCAAAGGGAGTTTATTATATTTGTGACACAATAGCCAAACAAATGCACTAGCCGTCAATATCTCATGCCAAATGATTAGGGCCTATTACAATTTATTTTAAAATAAATAACTGTATTTATCAATTAACAAGTCCAAGTCCGAATGCAGTCAACGCTCGAGTCCAAGTCCGAGTCATCAGCGCTCGAGTCCAAGTCGAGTCACGAGTCCTGAAAATCAGCCCCAATCCTATGAGGTACCGTCGCCCAGAGCCGTTCTTAACCCTTTCACTGCCACGCTACCAAATGGTTAACCATTTCACTGCGACAACACAGACGGTTAACCCTTTCACTGCGACAATACAGACGGTTAACCCTTTCACGGCGGCGACAACACAGAAGGTTAACCCTGTCACTGCCACGCGACAAAGGGTTAACCCTTTCACTACCACACTACACAAGGTTAACCCTTTACTATCACACTACAGACGGTTAACCTCTCTCACAGTCGTTTGAGCGGCTGTAATATGTAGCTTAGTGAAGTCCCGCTCCTCAGCTGACCCGAGGCGAAGGAAGTAGACACGTCCATCAGGGGGATGGTTACCATGGTTACCACCCGTGTCCTACTTGTCCGTTAACAGATACGAGCTGCAGCTCTTTTGATACACGCACGGCTGACAATACTGTCAAACCAAAGTAAGCTCACCTCATGAACATCGTGTCATTTCATATAAACACTAGGTTCTTAGCCGTTATATATATATATATATATATATATATATATATATATATATATTAGGGCTGACCCCTATTAGTCGATTAGTCGACTAATCGGTCGAAAGGAGCCGTAGTCGACTGGCCAACCTCTTAGTCGAATATAAAAATAAATAAAAATAAAAATTTATAATTTTTTTTTTTTTTTTTTTATCATTCTTTCCAAAAGAAAAGAGGCCTAGAAGCGTGGCTAACGCTAATGGCACGCATACCAGAGGCTAACTACCTACGAAAACAGGCACAGAGGCACTGAAAGAGGATTTCACCCATCTAATGAACACACTAGACTAGACAAATATCAAGATGTATCCATCAGTGGACCAATTGCATGCTTTTGCAGAGGACAAGAAGCCTTCAGTCAACTCCTTCAGATGTTAATCACCCCCCACAGCCCAAATGGAATGATACAAAAATAAAATATTTTTTTTTTAAATATTTAAAAAATATTATATTTTTTTTCTTTTTTTTTTCCAATCATAGTCGACCATCCAAATCCTTAGTTGGGCACAGCCCTAATATATATATATATATTAGGGCTGTGCCGATATATATATCGGCAGATATACAGTTATCGGGAAATTAGGCACTCAAAAATGCCATATTGTTCTGGCCCTGATCTGTGAAGCGAACACTGTAAGTCCCTGTCTCCTTCATGACTTCATGTACCTCCTCCGGTCTGTAATCACCTGCCCAGTCATCCCCCAGCCTGTCAGCCATACCGGCTTGTTCTCCAGCCTCCACCAAGACCGGTGTCTGGCACAACATGACTCATGGCTAATTTAGGATTAGCTATTATTACCTGCGGTAATTTCCTGGGGGGCGGTGGTGGAGGAAGGTAGTGCTCATGTAGCCTCGTCAGATCCTATCCTGTCTCCTCCAAGCCCCAGAGGAGAGGGCGGGGCGGGGGGGTAGCACAGAGGGGTCTTTTGTTCTTCAGGTGGTTTAGTTGTAAATCTGATCTGCCCAGTGCCATCAGAAGGCTTCATATATGTCAAGAAGGGTATGCTTAGGATCAACATCTGTTTGAGAGGGAGGAGAGGAGGGATAGAGAGGGAGGGGGAGAGGACAGGAGAGGGAGGTGAGGAGAGGAGAGGACAGGATAGGAAGAGGACAGGAGAGGACAGGAGAGGGAGGAGAGGAGGGATAGATAGGGAGGGGGAGAGGGGAAGAGAGGACATGAGAAGGAGGGGGAGAGGACAGGAGAGGAGGAGAGGACAGGAGATGGGGGGGGGGAGAGGACAGGAGAGGGAGGGGGAGAGGGAGGGGGAGAGGACAGGAGAGGGAGGGGAGGAGAGGAGGCGGCGAGGACAGGAGAGGGGATGAGAGAGGAGGAGATGACAGGAGGGGGGTGAGACAGGAGGAGGAGAGGACATGATATGGAATGAGAAAGGGGGAGAGGACAGGAGGGGGGATGAGAGAAGAGGAGGAGAGGACAGGAGAGGGGATGAGAGAGGAGGAGGAGAGGACATGAGGGGGGTGAGACAGGAGGAGGAGAGGACATGATATGGAATGAGAAAGGGGGAGAGGACAGGAGGGGGGATGAGAGAAGAGGAGGAGAGGACAGGAGAGGGGATGAGAGAGGAGGAGGAGAGGACAGGAGGGGGGTGAGACAGGAGGAGGAGAGGACATGATATGGAATGAGAAAGGGGGAGAGGACAGGAGGGGGGATGAGAGAAGAGGAGGAGAGGACAGGAGAGGGGATGAGAGAGGAGGAGGAGAGGACAGGAGAGGGAGGAGAGGGAGGAGAGGAGGACAGGAGAGGGAGGGGGAGAGGGAGGGGGAGAGGACAGGAGAGGGGATGAGAGAGGAGAGAAAGGGGAACAGGGCAGGACATACATGTAATAGAGGAGGAGAGTGGATGATGCCAGCAGGATAGATAAGAACAGGGAGACAAATTAAAGTTTCCCTTTCACACTCACGTGTGTGTGTGTACGCGTGTGCGTGCATGCATGTGTGCCTATGTTTGTGTGTACAGTATGTACGGTATGTGTGTGTGTGCGCGCGTGTGTGTGTAAGAGGCAACGTGCCCGTCGTGTCTGCAGCTCGTTCCTAGCAGCTAATTAGCGGCACGTCAGGAGATAGGAGGCGACCTGATACTGCCGTCCGCCTCCATGTGACTTCACCATGTGGCCTCAGATATAGAAGGTCTGAACGGAGGCTTAGAGGCGTATCTGAAGATAAACAAAACGCTGTGTTTCGGATCAGAATTAATAGACATTATCGTGACAGGTTACACACTCCATTGGCTTGACGTGTTTTATCTAAAGCAACTGTTGCCAGTGCCATGAGCGCATGGGTTCCTGAACTCTTAACCCTGACAGGGGTTTTTAGTGCCTTGAGCCAGTGTTGTAGTCAGAGGTGTACAGTACTTTTACAGTGTTTTTGGGGGATTTGTACTGTACTCAAGTATTATTAGGTTTGTATACTTGTACTTTTACTCGATTACATTTCAGAGGGGGAAAAAACATACTTTTTACTCCTTACATTTAAAATGCAGACCTACAAATCTCGTAATTAGTATAAAATTAGTATATTCGTTTCTCTGGCCGAACTAACGTTAACGTTATTAATCCTGCGGCTGCGCTTTATTTAAAAACAGCCAATCAAATCCCCATCAATGGAAAGTTAACCCGCCCATACCCATGCTGATTGGTCCTTGTGCAAGACTAGAAAGCGGGGATCTTTGATTAAACACCGGAGAAAAAGTTTTGACTTTTACTTTTTAGTACTTAAGTACATTTAAAAGTAGAAACTTTTAGACTTTTACTCAAGTGTGTTTTTAGCCAGATACTCTGACTTTCACTTGAGTACGATTTTGAGACGGTACCCATACTTTTACTTATTAAGTATAATTGCTGGGTACTTTTTACACCCCTGCAGGTTACACACTCCATTTGGTTGATGTGTTTTATCTGAAGTGCCATGAGCGCATGGCTTCCTGGACTCTTAACCCTGACATGGTTTTAGTGGCTTGAGCCAGTGTTGTATAGTCGAGTCACTAAACCTCGAGTCTGAGTCGAGTCTCAAGTCCCCAGTGTTCGAGTCCGAGTCACCAAAGAAGAGCGTGAGTCGAGTCCCCATTACCCTAGTCCGAGTCTGAGTCCAAGTCATCAAGGTTGAGTCTGAACTGACATACAAATAAAAAAAGGTCTACATTAAGCATAAATGGGAGTTTATTTACTTTATGACACAATAGCCATTACACATAGATATATGTCTATTGTGTGAAATCCTCTTTCAGTGCCTCTGTGCCCGTTTTCTTAGGCAGTTAGCCTCTCTGGTATGCGCACCATTGGCGTTAGCCACACTTCTAGGCCTCTTTGCTTTTGGAAAGAATGATTTAAAAATATTTAAAAATATTATAATAATAATAAAATAAAAATTACAATCCTTTTTTTAAATTTATTTAAAAAAAAATCCGACTAAGAGGTTGGCAGTCGACTACGGCTCCTTTCGATCGATTAGTCGACTATTTGACTAGTCGAGGTCAGCCCTACAATTTTCGATCCGACGGATCAATCAACTGTTATTTACCGCTGGTCCTCTGAGCTCCTCTCCTGTCGAGCTTTTGCTGCTTGTGGGGTTTAAATCCGAAATATTGCCAAATCCTCCGCCACCGTATAACATGCCGTCTCTAGAGTCTCCTTTCTCTCCTCCACGGGAAAGTTACACAGGCGCGATGGATCCACTCTACATTGCCCTCAGTTTTCCTATGCTTTTTTGTTTTGTTTTTGTTCTTAATAATAAAAATAAATCGTATGTACCTTAGATACTATGTATATATATATATATATATATATATATATATGTGCTTCATTACATGTATATATCCATGCATTCCAATTATTCGCCTGTTCTATTCTCCATCCATCTATCATCCATTGCAACACTATTATCACCGACATCCGGTTTCTCTCTATTTATTGTGATGTTTCTTCTTGACAAGAATACTTGTACAGCCCATGGGGGCTATTCCATGTGATCTCGGGCTATACAAATACATTTGATTTGATGTGTTTTTCCCACTGTGTGCACTGTGCGCAGTAACTGCCACTGTGGGATAGTCACTCACTCACTCACTCACTCACTCACTCACTCACTCACTCACTCACTCACTCACTCACTCACTCACTCACTCACTCACTCACTCACTCACTCACTCACTCACATTCTGTGGACCATTGCACTCTTGCATGGACACCAGGAAGTGCACAGATCTACGCATAGCTTCAGACGGTTGAGATCAGACAGTTCCGATCAGCTCAATTAACCCTCCTCGGCTTCCTCTTCCCTCAGGAGCGCAGGGCAGCCACTCATGCCTGTGGCACTGTGACAGGGTAAACACTGGGTTAGACCTCACTGCAGAGCCAGCGTTAGCTGCCTCTCAGCACACAGTAACTGCTTTTTCCTCTGGCTAAATGCTTGCAGGGGGGGTTCACCTTAAACATAATAACATAAGATACCAGAGGGATTAATGAATGCTTTGAATACTAACGGATGCAAGCTTGGGATGATATACGGTCTGGGCTAGCTTTAGCCGGCGAGTGTAACCAAACAGCGTTCTCATGACTGCGTCTGCTCATAATGCCACTTGTGCCGTTGGTTTGGACACTTATTCGCTTTTTTTTTCTTTTTTCCGAATCTACAGTAGCTAACATAATTGTGCATTTACAGGACTTTTTTCCTGAACTTTTCTGTCTGTCAAAAACTGACACAAATCTGGCAGAGACGGATGAATTGTCAGGCCTGTCCAACAAACAGAAACTCTGCATTGAAAAATTATGAACAACAGACGTAAGACCGTCTCTTCCTCCTGCCCGGACCTTCCCAGCGGGTTCTGAGATTTGTACCGGCATTTTCTTCTGGTCACATGTTTGTATCTATTTTTGTATCTGTGTTCAACCTGATTTGAGCTTAAAGGGAACACGCCAACATGTTGGGAAATTAGCTTACCATCTTCTCCAGAGAGAGACAAGAAGATAGATACCAGTTTCCTCTCTGTGCGTTCAGTAGAAAGCTATCTGGCTGCACGTTAGCCTAGCTTAGCACAATGAATGGAAGCGGACAGTGCCGGTTAGCCTCCGGGAGAGGTGTTAGTTGGACAATGCCTAGGCTAACCGGCACTGTCCGCTTACATTCATTGTGCTAAGCTAGGCTAACGCGCAGCCGCCGGTATGTGAATGTGAGGAACAAAATTGTAAAGCGCTTTGGATAAAAGCTGTTGCCATTTACCATTTAGTTCTTCCAACAGCCCTGTGGCTTTTGTCTCAAACTGTCCTGAAGATAGGGCTGGGCGATATGGCCAGAAATTATATCACGATAACGATATAATAATGTTATCATATCACTCGAGTATTGAAGAAGAAAGAAATAGCATCTTTAGTGTTACAGCCCCTCACACTCCAGTTCTCAGGCTGCAGCTGGTTTGAAAGCGGAAGTAAACAGGCTTCTCTGCTGGCTGTGGCTCCAGGGGAGTTGAACAGTTCTGGCTCTGCTAGTTTCTTTTCTATCTTTTGGCGCTTTTTTGGTGGACAAAAAAGCGTGCACCGTGCAGTAGCGGCCCGTGGATGCTTCGCCACTAGGGGCGCTATACCAAACATTTTGCAAACATGTACAGTACCACGCAACCGACTCATGGCAAGACGTGAGCGATTCGACTCACGCTCACGGCAATGAATCGGCTCTTATGAACGAGTCGCTCAGCTGTTACTACAACAACACACAACCAGTCAAATAAAGTATAGTCTAATTCACAACTTGAAACACAATATATAAATAGAAAAGTTAGAAACAAAACTCGCTCCGTCTCCAAATACAGGCAGATCTCTCCCTCTCTCCTTCTCTCTCTCACACACAGCGCGACGTGGAATCGATTCGTTACACAATCAGACCTATTATATACCAAGAATAACTTCAGTATGAGTACAGGGCTGTACACATATTTTGCATATTGTTAAACGAGCCAAGGCTAGCTATTAAACTATCGATATGAATCGAAAATCTGGGACCCTGATGTAAACAAGACAAACGTCTTTCTCTGGTCTGCATCCCCTTAACAATTGTGTGTATTGAGCCGTACTGTATTGTACCCATTCTGCAATCTGTTAATAAAGTTCTCATTCATTCATTCATTCAAACATAGACGATATTGAACAAGCCATAATCCACGTATTTTCAATCCAAACGCACGAGAGAGAGAGAGAGAGAGAGAGAGAGAGAGAGAGAGAGAGAGAGAGAGACTCACTGTTTAGTTGACACGTCCAGGGCAGGAGGGCTTGCCTTGATAAAGTAGTGTATAATCCACTGTTGATGTATTCCAGACCACTGTCCACTGTGTCCAGACTGCATCCGCCATATAGCTTGTTAGCCAAGTGTTAGCTTGTTAGCAGTTAGCAGCACCACACCACAAGTACTTCATTCCTTTGTCCATTTCCGCTCGAACAGACTGCAAACTACCTGGCGTTCTATCGCCATGCTCTAAGACAAACTCTAACCTTAACCAACTTTGAAAGAGTGCCTAAGCTTAACAGTCTAAAGAACTTGCAGTCACGGCACGCTCTAAGACAAACAGCTGCCTGCATCAACAACAACACAACTATCTATACAACCAACGGACCAACCTAGGAATAAGCTAGAATTGGAACATTAGAAATTGGATTCGGCCAATCAGACGCTACGGAAAAAAATACAGGCGTCGGCCAATCAGAGAGCGTCTCCGCGAAATGCGGCTACAGAAATTCTTGACGCTACTGGCTAGACCGCTTCAAATCGCGCCCGGATTCCAACATAATAGTCATATTTCAACGCACAAAGCGTTATGCACTGATTGGCTGTGACGGATACAGCGATCAAACTGTGACGCGCACTCAGAGCGCTATCGCGTCTAGCCCGGGCCGAGAAATACGAAAAAATAAAAAAATAAAAAAAACGTGATGTCACTTCCTGCTCAGGAAAACGAGTGTTTTTTATTTGAGATAATAACGTTATATTGTGCATTGGAAATACAAACATACTTAAAATGAGTAAATATTATTCATTTTAAACATGTTTATATTATTTATAGGGCTATAAAACAAAAAACTAAAAAGTTTTATTTTCTTCTTCTCTGATTTAACAGCAGGTGGGGCGGCGCCCATGCGCCCCTAGTGGCAGAGCCGCCACTGGCACCGTGACTCGTGACTGGAGTCTAGCTCTGCTAGCACACATAGCCTACTGTGTACAGACGGTTTCAAACTGTATTTTAAATTAGAAAGCAAACAAAATAAATGGACAAGAGAAAAAGAAATCTCTTTTTTTAATTGATATATATTTTTTTATTATCGATCAATATCGATTATTAAAATATATCGCGATAATTATCATTATCGTTTTATCACCCAGCCCTACCTGAAGATAATATGTCTTACTTGAGCGACACGGCATAGAAGACACCTCGACATGTGTAGACCTGGGTTAATAAGTGTGAGACAACCGGGTCAAGTGATATATGCTAAATGATTCTTAGTGTTTGTTTTACCCTGGTCATGTGACCAGGTCACATGGGACAAGACCATGAGTCACAGAAAGGCCTAATGGAGAATACAGGGGAAGCGCTGTGGTTTGTCTGTGTGTGTGTGTGTGTGTGTCTGCGGGTGTGTTTGTTGGCCCATCCTTGAGTTCAAAGCCAAGTCGTATTTGAACCCACTCTGACCTTCCAGATGGCTTGTTAATGGGGTTTTAAGCAGGTCAGGGTGGAGGGAGAAGACCTCGTCTCTGCATCCCTCCCTGGGAGAGAGCCAACAGTGTTGTCTCATCTCGTTCCCCCTCATGGGTGGTCCTCCAGACCCTGAGACATGTCCCCACGAGGAGAGCAGGCTAGCTGAGACGTCTCATTATCTCTGCAGTATCTTTGGCTGTGCCCATTGTTTTTGAATAAGGAATGCTAACAGAGCTAACTAAACACCTAGAAACATGGACGTAATTGCACGCGCACACACACACGCACACACGCGCACACACACACACACACACACACACACACACACACACACACACACACACACACACACAGTCACGCGCACACACACACCTACACACACCTACACACACACACACCTACACACACACACACACACACACACACACACACACACACACACACACACACACAGACACACACACACACACACACACACACACACACACACACACACACACACACACAGATGCTACTGTGTGTGTATGTGCATACCCACTTACACAATGCACACATGCACACACGTACACACACAAACGCACACATGCACACATTGTCATGTTAAGGGCTGTACCCAGATGTTGACGTGCAGCTGTTCACACCTAGTGGAGCGAGGCGACAGGTCCGTGGGAAACAGACACACATGCGCACACACTCATGCACACACACGCATACATGCAAATGCACTCACACACACACACACACACACACACACACACACATCAACCAGCAGGTTGACAGTTTGCACAAAGAGAGGCCTGGTTGTAGCAAGAAAGCAATATATCAGTTCACACACACACACACACACACACACACACACACACACACACACACACACACACACACACACACACACACACACACACACACACACACACACACACATACACACACACACACATACACACACACACACACACACACATATACACACACACACACACACACACACATATACACACACACACGCGCGCACACGCACGCATACACACAGGTCAAACATTAGGATGACAGTTTGTACAAAGAGAGGCCTGGATGTGGTAGGAGACTAATATCACACACACACACTCACACACGCACGCACGCACGCACGCACGCACGCACACACACACACACACACACACACACACACACACACACACACACACACACACACAGACAGACAGTAGGTTGACAGGTCTGCTGGTGGGAATCAAAGGGAAGCCTCTCGATGGGACTGCTACCATGACTACCAGCAACACTATGAACCAACAGCCCTGTGTGGGTGTGTGTGTGTGTGTGTGAGAGAGAGAGAGAGAGAGAGAGAGAGAGAGAGAGAGAGAGAAGAGAGAGAGAGAGAGAGAGAGAGAGAGAGAGAGAGAGAGCAAGACAAAGAGAGAGTGTGTGTGTCTGTGTGTGTGTGTGTGTGTGTGTGTGTGTGTGTGTGTGTGTGTGTGTGTGTGTATTAACTGCTATATTGCTCCCCTCTCATTGTC
>NC_140166.1:76369899-76374899 GCF_963971535.1 Notolepis coatsorum | reverse complement strand
CAATCAGGTCACCACAACATGTGGTTGTTGTAATGTAATTGTTTTAAAATGGTTACCTCTGTATTTTTTAAACATGCTCTTAATTGTTCTGATTGTCTGATGTTTCTGTATTTATTAACGCACTATGACACTTGTGAATGTAGCATCTCGACGACACTGTGAATGAGTTTAACTACTATTTATTGAGTATAAATAAAGATTGAATGAATGTATGAATGAACTGTGGCTGCAATTCCGAATGGGACCAGTTAGGGGTTAAGTGTCTTGCTCAAGGACACTTCCCGACACACTGCCGGGGAGAAGTGGGAATCGAACCCGGGAACCTCCGGATTACCAGACGATCGCTCGACCTCCTGAGCCACTGTCACTGAATAGAGTTGACTTTTACACAAATACGGGCCGATGTTCTGCCACATTCAAGGCTGCGCCTCTCATAGAGAGGTGTAGTGGTGATGTCATTGCTGTTTCCGGCCGGTCCACCTCGTCAAATTGGAATGTACTATTTCCCCATTGCCCATTTCTAAATCGTCTCGTTTGAAACAAATAAAGCATGAACATTTGCATGGTGTACCTTTCTGTGTGTATTTAAGCATTACATCACGCGCATGAGTGGTTTGTGAACAATAAACCATGCCTAGGGGTGGTCGTTAGACCCCCCTAGGCATGGTTTATTTTTCACAAATCACGACTGCAAGTGGTGTAATGCTTTTATACAACTGCCACATTCATCCAACCTTATTGCTATACAATAAACACACATTAATCGAAGATTTATTGAAAAAACCATCCGCCAGAAAAAGTTGTTCCCACAACAACAACAAAGACAAGTTGCCTCCATGTGGAAGCAGCTCGGAAGTGCATCCAACGGATCCAACAAACTAACACATCCAACTGTGTGGTATTAGAATGATTGAGAGAAGTTGCCTCCATGTGGAAGCAGCTCGGAAGTGCATCCAACGGATCCAACAAACTAACACATCCAACTGCCTTTCAACTAAGGCATCCAACCAACTAACACATCCAACTGCCTTTCAACTAAGACATCGAACCAACTAACACATCCAACTGCCTTTCAACTAAGACATCCAACCAACTAACACATCCAACTTTTCTTTAGTTTTTAATTATGAAGTTAGTGGTTATTGGAATGATTGATTGATTGATTGAAAATTGTATTACCAGATGCAGAATGGGTACAATACAGTACGGCTCAATACACACAATTGTTAAGGGCATGCAGACCTACTTTCTATAGAACTTCATTCTTAGATGCTTCTATTGAAAGTAGGTAAAAAAAATAAAAATAAAAATTGCAATTAATCAATCAATCCCTGCGATTTTTATTTTGTTCTACAATGACTCATGACCCATCAATTACATCATCCAACATTGTTTAAGCAACTAAGACATGTGTGTGTGTGTGTGTGTGTGTGTGTGTGTGTGTGTGTGTGTGTGTGTGTGTGTGTGTGTGTGTGTGTATGCGACCGAGTGAGTGTGTCTGGAAGCCAGACAGTGTGAGAGATGAGCTCTGGCATGGAAGGGGAAGAAAAAAAATGGCAAATTAATCAATCAATCAATCAATTTGCGCGATTTTTATTTTGTTCTACAATGACTCATGACGCATCAATTACATCATCCAACATTGTTTAAGCAACTAAGACATGTGTGTGTGTGTGTGTGTGTGTGTGTGTGTGTGTGTGTGTGTGTGTGTGTGTGTGTGTGTGTGTGTGTGTGTGTGTGTGTGTGTGTGTGTGTGTGTGTGTGTGTGTGTGTGTGTGTGTGTGTGTGTGTGTGTGTGTATGTGTGTGTGTGTGTGTGGGTGTGTATGCGACCGAGTGAGTGTGTCTGGAAGCCAGACAGTGTGAGAGATGAGCTCTGGCAAGGAAGGGGAAGGAAAAAAACGTGCAAATTAATCAATCAATCAATCAATTCGTGCGATTTTTATTTTGTTCTACAATGACTCATGACCCATCAATTACATCATCCAACATTGTTTAAAGGACTAAGACATTCGCCGTGACAGAATCGCTTTATATTTAGTCGTTATGACGCTATCAACATATCCATTTGTTAAAGATTATTGTCCGCCATCTTGTTTTTTCGAAAAATTCGCACGGCGGAGTGATGTGATTCGGTTGTGGGCGGGTCCTGGGACCAGGAGCGTGGATTGCGACAGATACATACGTGTAAATGGACTGTTTCAGCCAATCAGAATCGAGAAATTTGCATGCCGTTGTATAATCATCCACAATCTATAGCTCAACATGAAAATATTCACAATTAATCGTAAAAAAAAAAAAGAATCAACCAAAAATGCTTAAACAATAATGTTAGTGATAGAAGGGAACTCATTTTTTGTAAAAAATGGAACGTTTTTCAATGTTCATGAGGCAGAATTGTTACAATAGCCGATAATCCATTTTCCCAATGATGAATCCCTGGACATGGCTGCAGGGCACCAATAGAATGACCTCTCCTCTCCCCGGCCGAGAGGACCGGCTTCGACAGATAGCAGGGTTGAAGTGACTAATCACTGATGAGTGGTGGTTATGTTCCTCGGAGGAAGGAAACCAGGTATTAACTCTCTGGAACCGATTATGTCGCCGGAGACAGCGGCATTGCCCCGTCATTCAAACTGGTGAATAATCAAGCGTACAGCCCGTGGTTTTCTTTTCTGCATTCGGACGGGAGGGGCTGTACGCTTAGGGGCGTCCTACTGTCGCTCTGTACTGTAAGTCCCGGGGATGGCTTGATATGATTGGTCTATCTAAACAGCGAGACGGACATTTGTGCCGTCCAATTCGAGGAAGCGGGGTATATTCTGTTGCCATCCAGGCATGCCATCTAACACACACTCCCCCCTCCATGGCGCTCGCCATTGTCATTTTACCCCCAAGAGTTGGCCTCAAACCAGGCATGCCATCTCACACACATACACACACACACACACACACACACACACACACACACACACACACACACACACACACACGCACGCACGCACGTGCACACGCACACACGCACGCACACACACACACACACACACACACACACACACACACACACACCCTGCCCCTAACCCTAACCCCAAGATAGGCCTTCAAACTGGGCATGGCCTATATATATTTACTTACCCGCACTTTCATGACCCACACCTCCAGTGCTATAACACTGACCCCAGGAAATGGCCTCAAACCAGGCATGCCATCTCTCACACACACACACACACCCTGCCCCTAACCCCTAACACACACACACAGCGAGGGGGACCTGTTGGTTCACCCACAACCCCCGAGAGGGGGCCTACAGTACCTAAAGGCTACATGACGGGACCACAGGGAGGTCAGGTCCACCACACTCGCGGCTCAGGGCCCTCGCCCATCACCGCCCCTCAGAGTCTGGATATTCCCATCATGTCACTGCCATTGGCTCCGTGCCGTGCTCCGACCGGCCGTCTTACCCCATGGACGCGCGCTCGTCCTCGGCCTCTGTCAACCGCCGGCACCATGCGCCCCCCCCCCCCCCCCCCCCAGCTATCCCTTTGGGCCCAGGAGCACCATGCGCTCCAGCCGTACCCTTGGGTCCAGGAGCACCATGCGCTCCAGGTGTCCCTTTGGGCCCACACTTAAGCACTCTCCCGGGCCTCGCAAGTTAAAGGAGCTGCCCCCGACCTCCAGGGAGACCGGAGTACTGGCCCCCTTTTTATAAATCAGACTAAGTGTTGAGCTCCATGCTCTCCACTCGTCCCGGCTACCCCAAACTTAAGCACTCTCCCGGGTCTTGCAAGCTAAGGGACCTCCCCCCGGCCTCCAGCGAGACCGGAGTACTGGCCCCCTTATTCGAAATCAGAGTGTTGAGCTCTGGGCCCTCATTCATCAACGTGGACGTAGAAAATGTTTTATTTCCACACGTAAGCACAGAATTTAGAATGAGTGTACGCACGGAAATATTGGGATTCATCAACCGTGCGTACACAGGTCCTATGCTCCCCCGTGTTGATAAATACCACTTTGTTCTACCGTCAATGCTCGTGCATGATTATCCATATATGGTCATGAAACACCCCCCTTGGGATGTGAAATAATGGACTGACCCGAGCGGAACTCTGAGAAACTCCACGGGAGATTATTCACTGAGGCGCTGTCGAACCAAGAAGACACAACGCGTGTTATGGGATAAATAAAAGGCTGACTTGTACACGGTGATGTCAGATATCAACGGCTCCCTAAGACCATTGCTGCAATTCTGCCTGGACAGCTCAAAACACTAATAAAGACCGTTCGTTGACCACTGTTTGGCGTTGGTTGTGTGTCATTATAACCGTGCTGTAATATGAATGCCTTTATTAGTTGTGTTCGATTGGCTATAATATGATTTTTAGAGGCATCTATTTTGTTGTCGGTATTACCGACAACAAAATAGATGCCTCTAAAAATCATATACTATTAGGTAGCCTATATGAATTACATATAATAGCAGCCATAGCCTACATTATGCAACAGTAACTTGCGCATATATAACACACAGCCCTGCGAAGCCTGCATACAGTAAACTAACTTGACAGACGTCTACACGTACGGTGATGTCGGATATGATATCTATTAACCATTGCTGCCTGGGCAGCGCAAACACTAATAAAGACCGTGCTGGAATATGACTGCCTTTTTCCGTTTTGTTTGATTAATACCCAGGGATTAAAGTTCTCCTCAATTTTATTCCAAATCGCGACGGATTTTCCGTCAATTCTCTACCTGCTGCATATGATTTCTAGAAGCATACACTCTATTTTGATGTCAGTATTGGGTAGCCTATATAAACAATAATACGAGAGCATATACAAGAACAATGAATATCACTGCCATGTATGATGTAGCCTGCCTTTCAATACATGAACTTGAATTCCATCATGTCTGTGTGCTGAGCTCAGTGAAGTTTCAACGGAGCGAGGTAATCTATTCTAATCAACAAATTGAAGTAGAAAGCATTCCGTTGTGGCCAAT
>NC_140166.1:76332399-76364899 GCF_963971535.1 Notolepis coatsorum | reverse complement strand
TCCACATTCATGACCCCCTGGAGGAAGAACCCTGTTTGTTTCGGTCACACCCCCGCAACCTTTCCTCTGGCGCAGGGCTTCTCAAACGTTTTTATACTGTGACCCCATTTTATTTAGGAATTATTTTGTTAATGTATCACGTAATTTCAATGTGGAATTAAGGAATATCAAAATAAAAGCACACGTTGTTGATCATGCATATTTATTCGATTTTCTTTTATTACAGCACTATGTTATCAATACACATTCATAGAACAAGGCATATTTAGCCCAAATATGTTGCCAGAACATAAAAAAAAATAAAGAAATGCGCGACCCCACTGCCACCTACCCGCGACCCCAATTTGGTTTGCGACCCGTAGTTTGAGAACCACTGCTCTAGCGCCACCGTCAGGACAAACCTAAAAAATATATAAATAAATAAATAGTAATAATAATAATAATTAGTGTAACTCCTGATCCGTTAGTCATGCAGTCATGAAACTGTTATCCAGAGATGTCTTCTCATGTACAACAAACAAATAATAAGTACCTATGAAGTCCACCATGTTCATTTTCTTTTCTTTCTCGAAAATGCACTACTGCCCTCCCCCCTCTAGCCTGCTCATCTGATTCTCACCAAACTCGAATCTGGGGACTAACATCTTTAAATGTGTCATTTATATAATCGATAAACCAAACCATATGACCTCCAGGCCCAATCCAATTTCCCCCCAAATGCATGGTAAACAGGAAGTGACACGTTACTGTCTTGGGTTCCACCAAACTTGACAAAAATGTGTTTGCCTTACAATCGCAAGGTGGCCTGTTCTCATAAAAGTAAAAAACATGAACTACTCCTCAACAGGGCATGGTCGTTCTTCTGGGAGACTGTGGGACGTTCACCAACAGCAGTCTAGTTTTAAAACAGCGATCACTGACAATATTGTCAAGGAGATGTAGTGTAACGTTAGGTTATGACTATAACCAAGTTCTGTTAGTATAGCGACGCTCGGCATCGCTCTCTGCACTATCTCGCATATGTGCACGCGCACTGAATAAAGACCACAAATGTACCTTTAATCCCAATATTCGTCTGACCACACCCCTATCAGCTTACCCATATAAGCAGGGGTGGGGCCACCCACTCGCCTCCTTCCCAAGCTTTCGCCACAAGGCGAGGTCAAAGGCTGCAGCGGCGTCGGATGCCGAGCGTCGCTATACTAACAGAACTTGGTTATAGTCATAACCTAACGTTCTGTTACGTATACGCTCTCGCTCGGCATCGCTCTCTGCACAAGGGAGGCCGAGCGAGAGCCAACGGCCGACAAATACACCCCGCTGACAGCCCCCCACAACCATCAGAACAGGGAGGGCCGAGCCCCCCCGACCCACCCTAATGGAGGGCACCCCCCCTATTAGGGGCTTCACGGGAGGGCGACGGACCCGACCGTGCGAAGAGGCACTCAAGCAACTCAACGCACAGGGTGAGCAGACCGTGGCTTGACCCCACGACTACACACACGCACAACCCGCATGCCACCCGGGAACGAACGGAGGAACAACCTCGTTACTGCCCCCAGAATCACGGGGTCAAGGGCAAACCCAACCCCGTGGCAAGGCCGTAGCAGCGGAGCGCGAAGGAAGACCCAGACCCACCAAAAGGGCTGGACTCCCTGGAATGGGGGCCCGGAGAAGTCCATGATGCCAGCATCAAGACCCCACCAGGTGGGCACGTAGTGCCCCGCCCCCCACATCGCCAGCGTATTCGGACAAAGGCCCCTCAGCCGAGCGGGCCCCGTCCCCCCAATAGTACACCGCCTGGCACACTGACCCTGCAACAGGCAGTCAGCATGGCCGTAAGCACACAAAAAAGGTTAACCAACGGAAGCAGGCAGCGCACCGGGGAAAAACCAGGCAACAGGCTATCAACCCTAGCCTGGAGACTGCGGACGAGACAGGCGCCAGAGGGGACAGCTGAACACAGCCGCCCCGGCGGAAGGAGCGTAAGCTGGCGGTGTTGCATGACCAAGCCTCCATATAAAAACCCCCACCCAGAGGGGTCGAGGCAGAGAAGGCTGACACGATTGGCAGACGTCATGAACGTGCAGGGGCACCCTCAAACGGTGAACCCGGGAGTTGACACTGCTCCAACACACCAGGGAATCAACCACCCCGGTGTTACCCAATGCGGTGGTTGTTCCTATAACCCCTCAAGAAAAAACTCCAAAACACACCTGCGGGTATACACCGGCTATACCGCAGTACAAGTGTTTCAGTTTTCAAAAAAGGGTTAACCCAGGCCTACGGGTCGACGAAACATTACTTCGGACCGGGCCTGGCGGTACGGGAAGCACAGGGTCACCAGAGGAGGTCAAAAACCACCCCCACAGGCCCCTCTTCGCCATGCGTGAGAGAGGAGCGAAAAAGAATGGAGAACCAGCCCCTAAGCACACCGTACTTGGTATTCCCAGGCGGTCTCCCAACCAAGTACTAACCAGGACCAACCTGTGTAGCGGCCGAGATCCGACGAGATCGAGCGTGTACAGGATGGCATGGCCGTAAGCCATTACGACAGTGCTGAGTAAAAACGTACCCAACCAGGGTCTCCATAGCGCCTAACCCTGTGACACCCGGACCGACCTGGCATTTTTCCCCCTGAAAAAAGCCCAAGTCCCTCAGGGTACCAGAACAGCAGATCTGCATCCCCGGCGGACAACGGGTTCAACTGATCCGGACCAGCGTGACCAGAACCAGTCCCGTGCCCTAACCACGCCGACATGCCTACTCCAGGAGAAAGGGCAGATATGCGTGTCGATCTTAACATGAAAAGAAGGCGCCACCCAGACGTTCGGGCGAACCGCGCCTGGTGGCCCACCCCAAGGGCGTGAGACCCCTCTACATATGTTCAGATCCATTCCGTCATCATCCCCCAGACATGAACGAGAATCCATCGAAAACCAACCCAGGTCGTGGGATTTGGTCGTCGGAAGAGGAAAAACCCCCATCTCAGTTGCTTTATAAAAACGCCGTTTTAACCACAAGCAACCAAGGCGCGCCAGTCAGTCGCCTGTTTACAGCAAGCTAGCACTATACGTGCGTCGGGACAGACCCCCATCAATGAACAGGCTATTTAGACCTGTCATTGAATCCCCAAGGCGCCCAGGGGAACGACAAGAGGGGTGTGACACTCCCTAACTCCAACACTTTTTGAATAGAAAAGAAGGAAGCATCAACAGTATGTATTAGGGATGTCCCGATCCGATCACGTGATCGGAATCGGCGTCGATCACGTGCTTTTCAGAGGATCGGGGATCGGGAAAAAATAATAATAAAAATCGGCAGTCAAAAAAAGAAAATTTTTATTCAACAAACATGACCATGTCCACGTCTTAAACTCATACGGAGGCCTTAGTTTTGGTTTTAAATTACATATAATATATCATCATTAATGTATTTATTGTCACACAGAGCAGAATAATTGTCCACAACAAACACATTCCCCTTTAATTTTCACCGTTGCAACAAACACCCCTTTAATTTAGACGCTACACGCTACACGCTCGACCACATCACAACAACAGTACAACACGTCGCTCCCGAAACACGGTTAATATCCACTGACTTGAGCAGCTAGACTTAATGTCAGAGGTTTGGAACTAAGCATTTTAAAATAGAAAGTCAAGCCAGTTGCAATGTTTGCAATGAGGACAGGCTGGAGGCGAAGTTTTCAGACTAACTTTTCACCTGACTGAGGATTATCGTCGGCGTTTCAGACCAGAATGGACCATTACGTAAGTCGAACACTGAATGTATACTAATGTGCAAACATATATTGAAACTTTTAATATTTCTCATATGAAGCAGAAGCACATTTCTCAGGGTGAATGTAATAACAAAAGCCTCCGCTCTCGCGCCCCGGACTATTAGGCAACAGATGGGCTTGTCTCGCTCTGCCAGTTTCTGACAAAAATGCGTCAAAATTGATTACTAATGTGAAAGATCGGATCGGAAACGATCGGATCGATAGATATTTAAAATCACATGATCGGGATCGGATCGGAAGCAAAAAAAGGCGATCGGGACATCCCTAGTATGTATCCCAGTCTACACAGCCGGGGGTACAAAAATTTCACATTTTTACATCCCACCACCCTCCCATAGGAAGGAGACGGGGATCCCCAGAGAGACTTCCCACGCGAGCTGTACAGATTGAAAAGAATATATTGCACCTTGAGCCATGTAAAAAATTGGTTTTAGGGCTCTCCGGGGAAGAGGCACTGAACCCATACACACTCAATAATCGAATTGAATCGAATACATATACAATAGAATAGGACCCTTCTAGAGGGTCCACTCACTTTGACAATCTGAGGAGGAAGGCTCTGTACTCTGATGGAGGCTCCCTCACATGGAAGAAGGAGTCCGAACTCACAGAAGGCCCGAATAGGCGCTTGGTGAGGAGGAGCCCTGACCACCCCCCTGAAACAGATCCATCACATGGACCTGAACAGCACACGGAAGTCCTACCAACAGAGACGCGCACGGTGACGTACTCTATGGCGGGGGAATTCCTGCAGTGCACACGCCCAATATACTAGGCCGTGGGACAAGGAAACTCCCTCCCCCCCCCCCCCCCCCCGTAACGTGCCGAACCGCCACGTGACGGGAACCTTGAAGGACAGGGGTTGTACCCCTGACCTACAGAAACGAGGAGGAGAGGAAAGGTTACCAGTTCACCCCTTTACGACCCCACACCCATGATACGATGTAATGACAAAAAGAGAATATGACACAGTCATAGTCAGCTCTATGAAGCGTTTGACAGCTCCACACAGCGCATGAGCTAACCTGCTATCTGATTTTTACTAAGGAAAAAACACAGAATAGAGAGGGCTCTAAGAGCCCCGGTCCAACATACACATGTGCTTCTGTGGCCAGTCCAACCCAGTTGTAGGTCACATGACACACACAACCCATCATCACCTACAAAAAATGGCAAAAACACTCTACAGAGGAACGCCGTTTTTCATAATGAGAGAATACATAATTCTCGATTAGTATCGGCCACAGGCCTTGCTAAGCACACACGAGAGCGACCAAACAATCTTTTCTTCTAGGAAAATAAAGTTTCTCCAGCTGTTTTAGCACAACCTCAGCAATCAAGCTAAGGGTTACATCGCATCCCTACCACACAAAAGACACAATTTAGTGCACAACATGTCTGATAGGAGGATGAAAAAGTCCCCAGGGAACCGGGGGGAAACACAATCCTCTTATTTTACCCTTAATACGGCCAGTTAAAACAGGAAAACCTGTTAATATGTGAACACACTGTTCATTGTCATCACAGGCTGAGAAAAGAACATTCTTTTACTCACTTGTCACTAAGCATAGCTTCATAGGTTAGTTACCTTAGTTGTGAGTACACGGTACATATAAACACCATGATGTTTCTCACACAACAACCAGATCATTGTCACATCTGTAACAACAACCCGATTTGCACGGAGAAGCTAACTGCCAGTGACAAAAACAGTTCACACATAACTCGCGTCATATCCTAAATGCATTGCAGCAACACACGTTTTGGGAAAACATCGTTATTCACAAAACATTTAGAAAAGTAAAACCAGAAGACGTGTTATAAGGTCTGGTCAAACCTTGTCCTACCCGGAACGTAGATCAGCAAAGTGCAGCAGACTCAAGACCCCGTAGACAACACAGCCGATCCTGTGTTGCTCGAACTGGGCAGTGACGTCGCTCCAACCAGTCGCTACAGTCCTCTTTGTTGACGCAATCCCCGTCCAGGCTCAGGGCAGGGTCGACGAACATCCCCTGTCAAGGATGACGTCGTAGTCAAGAGTGTAAAACATGTTATAATCAAAGCACGTTCAACAGAGTAGCATTAAGCTAACGGCCGCTCCAACCGTTCGGGCGCTACTGCCCCTGCTCGCGAGACGCCGAGCTAACGGCGCACGCGACCAGAAGCGAGCTCGCGGCGGCGCGCGAGGAGCTAAAGCTACCCCGCGCCAGGCCTCGGCCTATAGCAGCAAGCTAACGTTACCTAGTGATCACGACATGCTAGCGCCGCAGCTAACAGCTGACTGGCTAACAGTAGGCCCAACCTAAGTAGGCCATGCAGCGATCCCAGCAGGCTAACGCAGCAGCTAACAGCTGACTGGCTAACCGTAAGCTAAGCAGCTATCACCTGAACATGTATACAATGACATAACACTCACCCAGACAGTCCGCCGTTCTGAACCTCTCCTCACTTTTTAAGAGAAAAGAGAAACAAGATGTCAACACTGCTTTACAACGGTGATTTTACCAACACCCGACGGAATCAGCACAATACCAAACTGGCCTGTGTAGCTGACTTGAACATGGATCTGCCGCTATCGCACATCCATGCACATATCTCCTTGTGAAGGAATACTCTCATTTGGATATGAAAGAAGGGGCTTAAACACGGGACAGAGAGATATCCACTCGTCCAGAACACACAGGGATCACCAGTGTTAATGGTCGCGGCCCACTAGTTAAAACTACAATGGTCTTCAGACCAAGGCCTTCTGTCGCCTAGGTGGCTGAACAAAGGACCCTAGCCTGGGGCCGGTTTCCATAAACATTGTCAAGTAGCCCCCATAGCACTAACAGACAAGTGAAGCCCGCCAGCAACAGTACTCACCCAACCTGAAACCCACCGCTTCTCACAACAGCGGCGCGTCCGACAGTTCAGCTGTGGCCTGACAGGTTTCACCCCAACAAACACAGCAAGGAACTGCAGTTGAGAAGCATGCAGCGGCGTGCTCCCAATACGAAAACCGGTGGAGGGTTTTTAGAATGATCATCATCTTCCAGACACTCCAGTACGAAGACAATATCGCCGTATTTTCTCGAAAATAGTGAGAGAGAAAATAAAGATATGATGTCAACGTATCCTTGTTTCCCAAAGCTGCTCCTAATCCTTTCTTCCATCATGGTGTCAAGTGTGGGGATCTACCGAGGCACTTCTTCCTTGTGGTGAAAGCAAGAAGGAGGCGAGTGGGTGGCCCCACCCCTGCTTATATGGGTAAGCTGATAGGGGTGTTGTCAGACGAATATTGGGATTAAAGGTACATTTGTGGTCTTTATTCAGTGCGCGTGCACATATGCGAGATAGTGCAGAGAGCGATGCCGAGCGAGAGCGTATACGGAACAGAACTGCTCTTGTGTTTTGTTCATACACACATCTCCGGTACAAGCAAAGATAATTACAAAAGACAACGCCGGCGCGGCAGGAAGGCCACGGCCCTGACATTGCTTAAAGGAACACGCCAACATTTGGGGGAATTAGCTTATCGTCTTCCCCAGAGAGAGTGTGGCTGCACGTTAGCCCTATAGCTTAGCACAACGAATGGAAACGGACAGTGCCGGTTAGCCTTCAGGAGAGGTGTTAGTTGGACAATGCCTAGGCTAACCGGCACTGTCCGCTTCCATTCATCGTGCTAAGCTAGGCTAACGTGCAGACAGATAGCTTTCTACTGAACGCACAGAGAGGAACCTGGTATCTATATCTTCTTGTCTCTCTCTGGAGAAGACGATCAGCTAATTTCCCCAAAATGTTGCCGTGTTCCCTTAAGGAACTTATAAAGATGCAGGCAAAATCAGGCAGGATGGGAAGACCTGAGAAAAGTTCAACTCTCACACATTGCATAGATATGATTGGCTGTCCATCAGAATCAGAATGATTGGTCAATGCATGCATTCTTTGCAACTGAACACAGATGTGAAAGAGATGTATTGACATCATTGGCAATGACACAAAAAAAGTGGATCGCTCACAAACATCCGCTGTTGGGCAAAAACCTTGTATCAAAAAAAATAAAAAGGGCAACCTTTTGAAGGCTTTAGAAAAAAACAAGCACATTTTCGCATTTGATACCCCGTGAAGTTTTTGAAGTTATACAATTGGTTTCAATGGGTTACATCATGGGTTACATCATGGGCCCTTGGCTCATAGCCTGCTGCTGACACACAGAAGGCCGTGTACAACAGCCTCGACGGACGATGGCTACTAACCACTCGTGTCTCTTTGCTGTCTGCTGCAAGACCGATGTGCATTTAACATTTCCCAGAGTTGCATGTAACCTACCGAAGCACCTCTCAGGCCTATATAACCACAACCCTCCGTGTGCATTGCTACACAAACCTGCTCAGACATGCAAAATGCACAGCCATAAATCAACCATAATTCTACAACACAGGCACCCTCATAATAACTCATCTATACATTCGACCACAGCATGAAAACCTAAATCTAAACATTGTGCAGTAAACCGAGATGTGATTTGCATCCCGCGTTGTGGGTTTTCACAGAGAACATTTGTCCTGGTTAGGCGAGCTCTCGAAGCTCTCGGCAGAAGTACATTTCTCCACGTCGGTGGGATTTGCCTGTGGTTTCACAGATCTGTTCATAATTTTGAGTCGATCGCTTTCTTTCCTCAGTTCCTCGTGTGAAATGAGTGATGTGCCTTATTATCTCTGCGGTATATGAGACATTCTAGCGACCCGTGAATCAAAGTGATACGAGCAACAATAGAACCGAGCCTGTTAGAGCGACGGGCTGTGGTTGTCATATAAACCCTCAGATTAGCTGTTTGAAGTGAATCCACTGAAGCTGATGATTTTCACTGGGAAGGAAATTATATTTCCTGTTATAACCTGTGTGCGGTAACGGCTCTGTGTGGGAACGGCTCTGTGGCTGAATGGTGCCTCCGCTCTGGTGTCTAGGAGCATGTTCCTGTAGGATCTACGCCTTTTGAATTCGACTTCTTGACCTGGAGTTACCTACGTATATGACCATATAAAATGGTATCAGCCCAATGTTTGTCCCTTTTTAATCGTATCAATAAAGCTAGTATAATTCACAGTAAGGTCCGGAATCATTATTTTGCTGTGGATGGTAACAGTAGTAGGCTATAAATATTTGTAAAAAAAAAAAAAAAAAAAAAGTAAGATTCATGATGAGAGAGTCATTTAGAGCTGTGGTTCATCATGATAGTCATTTAGAGCAGGGCGGCTAAGTGGCACAGTGGGCAAGGCGCTCACCACCAATGCAGGAGATGCTGGGTTCGAGCCCAGCTCTCGGCGTTGCTTCCGGCTTGGCTGGTCGTTCATACTAATACATTTGGCAGTATTAGGGGGTGGGAAGCTGATGGGTGGGGATCGGACGTTGTGGACAGCGACTCCTACAGGTCGGTTGGTGCGCCTGCGCAGTAGAATCAGGAAGCGACGGGGGGCGGCGTGCCCTCCAAACGCAGACCCCCGACGCTGAAAGATCGTGCTGTGCAGGTGAAAAGATGCGACGGCTGCTACCTCGAGTACCGGAGGGGACTTGTGCAATGTATGGCTTCGTCCACATTACAGCCGGCTTGTGGGAGGCAAGAAACAGCGTTCGAGACAGGGGAGGGTAGAATTGGACGATACGAAATTGGGATGGGAGAAAAATAGAAAATGGGAGAAAAAGTAGAAAAAAAAAAAGAGAGTCATTTAGAGCAGTGGTTTATCATGAGAGTCATTTAGAGTCAGTGGTTCATCATGAGAGTCATTTAGAGTCAGTGGTTCATCATGAGAGTCATTTAGAGTCAGTGGTTCATCATGAGAGTCATTTAGAGTCAGTGGTTCATCATGAGAGTCATTTAGAGTCAGTGGTTCATCATGAGAGTCATTTAGAGTCAGTGGTTCATCGTGAGAGTCATTTAGAGTCAGTGGTTCATCGTGAGAGTCATTTAGAGTCAGTGGTTCATCATGAGAGTCATTTAGAGTCAGTGGTTCATCACGAGAGAGTCATTTAGAGTCAGTGGTTCATCATGAGAGTCATTTAGAGTCAGTGGTTCATCGTGAGAGTCATTTAGAGTCAGTGGTTCATCGTGAGAGTCATTTAGAGTCAGTGGTTCATCGTGAGAGTCATTTAGAGTCAGTGGTTCATCATGAGAGTCATTTAGAGTCAGTGGTTCATCGTGAGAGTCATTTAGAGTCAGTGGTTCATCATGAGAGAGTCATTTAGAGTCAGTGGTTCATCATGAGAGAGTCATTTAGAGTCAGTGGTTCATCATGAGAGAGTCATTTAAAGCAGTGGACAATGATGGTTAGCCTAGGCATTGTCCAACTAACACCTCTCCCGAAGGCTAACCGGCCATGTCCGCTTCCATTCATTGTGCTAAGCTAGGCTAACGTGCAGCCAGATAGCTTTCTACTGAACGCACAGAGAGGAAACCGGTATCTATCTTCTTGTCTCTCTCTGGAGAAGACGGTAAGCTAATTTCCCAAAATGTTGGCACGTTCCTTTTAAGTGTCTTGCTCAACACGCTGCCCGGGAGGAGCGGGAATCGAACCGGAAACCTCCGGGTTAACCAGACGACTGCTCTACCTCGCTGCTATTATCTCTTACCTTACTCTCTCTCTCACTTGGCTAACTTCCAGTGCATCTGGGGGACCCCCTGTAACCCCCTCCAGGACCCCCTGGGAGTCACCGGGCCCCACGTTGAGAACCGCCGCTCTACAGGGAATAAGAAGAACAAAACAAAAGGCCTAAGAATAAGATAATAATAATAGAGTACGGACCGGGATTCACATTTCGTATGTTATGTATATACATTCTAGTATAAAATATACAGTAAAAATATACAGTAAGAATATACAGAAGTCTACAGAAAGTGCAATATTGAATATTGAATATTGAATTGATTGTGTGGAGTGATAAGTTCACCTGGCAGTTCAGCGTCTGTCTGTGCTTGTGTATGCATCTGTGTGTGTGTGTGCTTGTGTATGCATCTGTGTGCCTGTCTGTGTGTGTGTGTGTGTGTGTGTGTGGTGTGTGTGTGTGTGTGTGTGTGTGTGCATGCGTGCGTGCGTGCGTGTGCCTGTGTGTGTGCCTGTGTGTGTTTCTACGTGTGTGAGTTAGTATTTGAGAGTGATAGTGAGTGTGTTTGTGTGTGTATGTCACTCTCTCCCCCTCTCTCTCCTCTCTCTCTCTCTCTCTCTCTCTCTCTCTCTCTCTCTCTCTCTCTCTCTCTCTCTCTCTCTCTCTCTCTCTCTCTCTCTCTCTCTCTCTCCCTCTCCCCTCTCTCTCTCTCTCTCCTCTCTCTCTCTCTCTCTCTCTCTCTCTCTCTCTCTCTCTCTCTCTCTCTCTCTCTCTCTCTCTCTCTCTCTCTCTGCCTGTGGGCAGATGTCAGCGGACACTTCGGTGGTATTCGCTTCCTTTATGTTCACTGACCCATCTGGGCGACCGGGCAGGAGACCGGGAGGTGTTTACCTCCTTTAATCTGTCTCTCCGTGTCTCTCTCTCCTCCACTGTTTACCCCCCCCCCCCCAGCACCCCTTCCCCCTTCCCACACCACCCCCCCAGCCACCGTGAGCCCCCTCTGCTGCATAATTAATCCCCCTGCTAGCAAGTACGAGAAAATTCAACATCTGAGTTTATTGCTCCCAAAACAAACAAACAAACAGCGGCCCTCCGGACGGGTTTAGCATTTCCATGGTAGGTCAGTCATTTTGATTTCATCACGTCTATCATCAGCCATCCAGATGACGCTGATGATTTATTGGGGGAGAATAATATTTTATATTTTTGGACTATATCAATATTGGGTATATATATATATATATATATACATATACAATCTTGAAGAGTTTTATTTCGAGGCTAATTACAATGCTTGTATTCCATATATCGAGATACTATAGTTTCTAAATAAGAAGCATTTTTTAAACCACAAACAGTACTGGCACTGATCCAGGGAAAGGGCATGTTTCAAGTTTGTTTATAATTCTTTTGTCAGAACTAAATACAGAATACTTTATAATGAAATGCTTGTTTCTGTATGAGCCCCTGAGAGTGTGCTACATACAGTAAAAAGAAAGTACATAAAAAAATAAAATAAGAAGTAAAAAGTAGGTAAAGTCAGGGCGGTCAGGTGGCGTAGCGGATATTGCGCTCGTCACCAACGCACGAGATGCTGGGTTCGAGCCCAGCTCTCGGCGTTGCCACCAGCTTGGCTGGCCGTTCACACTAATACAATTGGCAGTATTAGGGGGTGGGGAAGCTGGCGGGTGGGAATCTGGCGTTGTGGACAGCGACGCCTACAGGTCAGGTCTCGGCGCTTGCTAAGCGGGACAGGACTTGGTGGAGATAGCGTGCCCTCCCACGCGTTACACTTCACCAATGAGAGTCCTCGCTGCCAAGTGAAAAGACGTCACTGGCTGTCGGCGCACGTCTCGGAGGAAGCGTGCGATCGACTCGGGACGCCCTTCTACCGACTCGTAGGAGAACATGCATACAGCAGCAGCCAGGTAGGGGAGGGGGGGGGGGGAATTGGCACAACGACTAATTGGGGGACGGGGAGAAAATCTGAGAAATCAGAAACAAAACAAAACAAAACAAAAAAAGTAGGTAAAGTCAATATACATATATACAATATAAAAAAATGTGTCTGTCACTTTCACATCACTATCTGTCTTTCAATCCAATTTGATAGGACGCCGTGTGATAGGAAATGCACCTCTCCATCTTTTTCCTCCGCTCAGACAGTGATGGATTAAAGTTGGGCTGTGACTCACCGATGTGTCTGATAAGTAAAGCTGTGTCCGCTCTCGTCCTGTACATGAACTCAAACATAAAGCCACGTGCATAAACTCCATCAACCTCTGAACCTATCAATGTCAACGGTGAGCCACTAGACTACGTGGAGGACTTGTTTAAATACATGAGAAGCCTTATCAGTAAAGACAGTGTATCTCCAGATCCCTCATATCGTTCTCCACACATCCCCTCTACGTCTGCTTCGGTCTCCCGAGACTGAGCACAGAGTGACAGAGTGACAGTACCATCTTCCTGGACTTTTACATTTAAAACAACATTGTCAATATTACACTTACTATACACTTAATGTAGATCTCTGTATTCTTTTACTGTATATTTTATATTAGATTGTACATACATAACAGAGGAAATGTGAATATGAAATGTGAATCCCGGACCGTAGTTTAGTATTACTATGTTATTCTTAGGCTTATTTTATTCCTTATTCTTAGGCAACTTTTTGTTATTCTTATTCGTGATTTGTTTTGTCTACCTAAATGTTTACTGCGAGCGATTTGTAGTGCCAAATTTCCCTCGGGATGATTAAAGTATTTCTATTCTATTCTATTCAATGAAGACATGGCACAAAACCGTGCCCAGTGGCGTGGAGTCATCAATAGGGACGTAAAACGAAGATGATGATGATGACAACAGGGCAGAAAAGGACATCCAGCCCTTGAAATAAAACTGGCTGCAATAGTGTGGCCCTTGAAATGAAACTGGCTGCAATAGTGTGGTGCTTGAAATAAAACTGGCTGCAATAGTGTGGCCCTTGAAATAAAACTGGCTGCAATAGTGTGGCCCTTGAAATAAAACTGGCTGCAATAGAGTGGTCCTTGAAATAAAACTGGCTGCAATAGTGTGGCCCTTGAAATAAAACTGGCTGCAATAGTGTGGTGCTTGAAATAAAACTGGCTGCAATAGTGTGGCCCTTGAAATAAAACTGGCTGCAATAGTGTGGCCCTTGAAATAAAACTGGCTGCAATAGTGTGGTGCTTGAAATAAAACTGGCTGCCTGCAATAGAGTGGTGCTTGAAATAAAACTGCAATAGTCACACAGTGTATTTATACCCACACCTACACAACCAAACACATTGCTCTTGACCTTTTGTTTATAATTCATTTTTTTTATTTAATTAAAATTTATTTCTTTATGTTTTTTTTAAATATTTTTTGATTTGTTGTTATGATTGTTTGGTTTGACGGAACAAGATACCGTGATTTGTTTGGAGAAATATGGAGAAGTACATGTTCAAAAATAAACTTCATATTTATACCCACACCTACAGAATACACACGTGTATTTATACCCACACCTACAGAATACACACACTGTATTTATACCCACACCTACAGAATACACACACTGTATTTATACCCACACCTACAGAATACACACACTGTATTTATACCCACACCTACAGAATACACTCAGTGTATTTATACCCACACCTACAGAATACACACCGTGTATTTATACCCACACCTACAGAATACACACAGTGTATTTATACCCACACCTACAGAATACACACACTGTATTTATACCCACACCTACAGAATACACTCAGTGTATTTATACCCACACCTACAGAATACACACGTGTATTTATACCCACACCTACAGAATACACACACTGTATTTATACCCACACCTACATAATACACACACTGTATTTATACCCACACCTACAGAATACACTCAGTGTATTTATACCCACACCTACAGAATACACACACTGTATTTATACCCACACCTACAGAATACACACCGTGTATTTATACCCACACCTACAGAATACACACGTGTATTTATACCCACACCTACAGAATACACACACTGTATTTATACCCACACCTACAGAATACAGTGCATACATATACACATGTATGTGTCTGTAAAGAAAGGTCTCAGATTGTGAGCGAGAGGTGTTGCTGAGCCCGATGCTGCGTTCTAAGGCAGTGGATGCAAACGGCAAACCAGATATCATTATTTCTGAATTAGAGAGGCCGGTAACGACTGCCAACGCCACACAACAACCCATGCCAGCGCAGAACGCACCGTCGTAAAAAAAAGTTTAACTATTTCAATGTTCTCCACTGTGGATCTTCGAGCCAGATTTTGAGCCTGTCAAAAAAAAAGAATGTGGCTCTTTTATTTCCTCTTTCATTTGTTTTGGAGGAATGGTTTTTATCAGTCGGCGGTGGAGCAGACACGTCTACGCCGTAAGCCTGTCTACACGATAAGCCCTCTCACGTCACCATGTCTGCGGGGAGATCGGTCTGTCTGACACCGCTTTGGTTTTAGTCTCCGGCCCGCCAGGTATTCTGTTTCAGGTCGGTCTCATATCAGCATATGCTATCAGCTGGACAGAGCAGTGATGTCATGGAAGCTGGGACTGACCAAGCTGCACAGAGCAGTGATGTCATGTAAGCTGCACAGAACAGTGATGTCATGGAAGCTGCACAGAGCAGTGATGTCATGGAAGCTGCATAGAGCAGTGATGTCATGGAAGCTGGCCAAGCTGCACAGAGCAGTGATGTCATGGAAGCTGCACAGAGCAGTGATGTCATGGAAGCTGCACAGAGCAGTGATGTCATGGAAGCTGCACAGAACAGTGATGTCATGGAAGCTGCACAGAGCAGTGATGTCATGGAAGCTGCACAGAGCAGTGATGTCATGTAAGCTGCACAGAGCAGTGATGTCATGGAAGCTGCACAGAGCAGTGGTGTCATGGAAGCTGCACAGAGCAGTGATGCCATGGAAACTGCACAGAGCAGTGATGTCATGGAAGCTGCACAGAGCAGTGATGTCATGGAAGCTGCACAGAGCAGTGATGTCATGGAAGCTGCACAGAGCAGTGATGTCATGGAAGCTGCACAGAGCAGTGATGTCATGGAAGCTGCACAGAGCAGTGATGTCATGGAAGCTGCACAGAGCAGTGATGTCATGGAAGCTGCACAGGGCAGTGATGTCATGGAAGCTGGGGCTGACCAAGCCAGTGTCCTGTGTGGCTCAGCAATGTGGCTACAATATATATATATGATAAGATGAGATATTCCTTTATTGATCCCCTTGGGAAATTCAGGCATCATAGCAGCAGATACTGTGCGGTTGTTTTCATTAACCGATATCAGGGGTTCCCAAACCCTTTCAGCTTGAGACCCAAACAGAGAAATGTTGTGACCCAAACTTACAAAGACACATCATGAACCGCCATAACATCTACTAATAATACAGAACACAACACACCATGAACTCACACTCACCCTAATCACCACGCCCATGTGCCACCACCACATTAGTGTTTCTCTCTCTCTCACACACACACACACACACACACACACACACACACACACACACACACACACACACACACACACACACACACACACACACACACACACACACACACACACACACACACACACACACACACACACACACATACACAATAGTTATAATATAGCTAATGAAGTAAGTTCATTATTATCATCATAAATGGGAATATAGAGAATGTACACTACAGAGAGAGAGAGAGAGAGAGAGAGAGAGAGAGAGAGAGAGAGAGACAGAGAGAGAGAGAGAGAGAGGAGAGAGAGAGAGAGAGAGAGAGAGAGAGAGAGAGAGAGAGAGATAGAATCAGCCTGCCAAACCATTCACTTGGGGCTGGTTAAACTGGAATGAAAGCTGGGCACAGAGGACTGCCCACTGTGAACGGCTCCAGGGTGAGTTTAATTGTTTTGGGCCACAGCTTAGTATGTTAGTGTAGTGTTAAAGTGTCTAAAGTGTCTAAGTGAATGTTTAACGTGCCTGAGTGAATGTTTAAGTGTCCAAGTGAATGTTAAAGGTGAATGTTAAGTGTCTAAGTGAGTGTTTAAAGTGTCTAAGTGAATGTTTAACGTGCCTGAGTGAATGTTTAAGTGTCCAAGTGAATGTTAAAGGTGAATGTTAAGTGTTTAAAGTGTCTAAGTGAGTGTTTAAAGTGTATAAGTGAATGTTTAAAGTGCCTGAGTGAATGTTTAAAGTGTCTACGTGAATGTTTAAGTGTCTGAGTGAATGTTTAAAGGGGACATGTCTTGCTATTCCTTTCACTATTTGGGCAACTTTACACAATTCCTGTGAGTCTATGGAACACATCTGTAAAGTATTTTTCAAAAAATCATTGTTTTGTATTTCTAATCAAAGCAGCATTTTTCCACTTCAAGATTTCAAGCTGTTTTGGGCTGGGCTCCGCCCATAAGCACTTTGAGTGACAGTCACCCACAGTCTGCACTCGCAGGAAGAGAGAGATATAGAGAGATTGAGGGGGGGATACTAATTCATTTCGCCGCGGGGGGACATAATCCCACGGGACAATGCATTGGTAACTTGTTTCAAATGACAATATATACCCCTGTGAATATTATTGCATGGATCGGAATACGGGCGCACGCGTGGGAGTCAAAGATATTTTGACAGTGATATGCGAGTGGAGAAGCTCCAGCCCCGGGGCGTGCGGTCGCCGGTCGGGAGGTTGTGTGTAAATGCGTGTGTTTCCCCGAGAGAAGCTCCTGTCCCTCTCTCTCTCTCTCCCTCTCTATCTCTCTCTCTCTCTCTCTCTCTCTCTCTCTCCTCTCTCCCTCTCTCTCGCTCGCTCGTTCTCTGCCTCTCTCTGGCGGACCCCCGCTTGAAGAAGTGTCGGTATTTCCACTCGCTCTGCTGTTGAACGAATGGTTGCGCTACAACCATAGAGGGGGCGTTACTGCAGATCAGTGCCTTATTCACGTCAGCAAAACAGTCAAATCAGAATAGCTTAGTTCACTGGGGGAGGATATTGTCTCAACTGAATTGGAGCAATCCGCCAAAATGAGAATTAGAGACACAGACCCCATTGATACAAACCCCCATTGCTAGGAAACAATGCTAAACACTGGAAAAGGCCATTTATAAGACACGGTTAAAGTGTCTAAATGAATGTTGTCTAAGTGAACTGAAAAGTCTCTTTTCTCTCTCGAACGTTCACTCATACAAAAACAAATACCGAAACTGACATCTATAATGGAGAACGTTCTTCTTCTATATGAATTAGGACAATTAATTCACATATCAAAGAATCGCTATGCATTTTACTCTGCCAACTGGTGACCTGTTCATATTTTGCGGGCCAGATGTGAAGCTTTGGCAGACCAGTTCATGTTCTGTAAGTTGCCTTCCTTTGCTCTCGCAATGTTTATATCCCGTTTCTGTTTGGCGAAGTTGCAATGAGACCCGCAGTCCAGTAGAGGGGCAAACACAGCTAACGTTACTGACGTTATGGTTATACAGCCGCTAGGGATGGGTACCGAATTCGGTACTTTTGAGGTACCGAACCGAAACACGTCGGTACTACCGAGTATCGAATCAAGTGGAAAAAAAAATAATTTTATTTTATTTTAATTTAAATTTTTTTTACTTTTTTATTTTCATGTCAACGTTCACACGCACAATATATGCTTACCTAGGATTTGACTTGATTCAACAACAAAGCAGTCGGAGCAATGGCAAGCCGAAAACTGTCGAAATTGTAGTTATTTGAAGTTGGATTTTTTTTTTACGACTGAGGTAGTAGGTCAATTACATTTCTTGAGACTAAAGTACCGAAAAAAGGTACCGTTGGGTACCGGTATCGGTTCAAATGGTGAAAGGTACCCATCCCTAACAGCCGCATATCATCGACTATATGAGATCGCCTGGGGTTTCGCAGTATAGGCCTATTATAGGGACACAACAGTTGTGATTGGAGGATCAGGAAAGAGGGCAGGGCTTGAGATTGGTACATTTCACGTTCTCTCTTTCATCCAGCCCCACTTGTGCAGCAGCTGTGCCCGTGGACTGTGCGTACAGTATACAAGCTCCTTATGGGATCATTGTAGGTTGGATCAGAGAGCCAGGCTATACAGTACTACTGTTTAGGTTAGACTACATGACAATCCAGTGATTGTATGTCTGGCTTAGCTCCCGTTTCTCATTGTCAAAATACATTTAGATGTGCAAATATAATAATATAAGTAGCGCCTGTAACCTATGAATGGTAATCAGTGAATATGATTTGACAGTATGTTCATAGAGCTAGTTAGACATTTGATTGTCACCAAAACAATGTCAAGACTTTTCCCCAATAAATTGCGGCAAGCACCATTGTTGCAAGCTAGGAAGATGGAAGATTGTTTATCCAACCTGGCTTAATCCAAAAGTCAGTTGGGAAACGTGGTATTATGAAATAAGACATTCAGGGGCTGTCTGGTCACGGTACTATTCTCCCTGTGGTTTGCATGTCAGAGCGATCCAGGAACGTAAACACACCTGCCAAGTGGAAGTAAAAGTCATGGGAGGTGGTTGGAGTAAAAAAAAAAGGGGGCCATCTGATTAATTGTTAAGGTATTACAATGAATTAAAATAATTCACGTTGATATTGACAGCCCCATCTTTTCTTTTACATAATAATCCTGTTTGTTTCTTTTGACAATTCTCACAATCTTACCACAAAAAGTCACATAAAAACCTCACAAATCGCATCGCAATAATTGAGAAAAGCATTGTGGCTAATTTTGTGTCCACCCTGTGACGTGAAGAGGATGAGGCACATTGGCAAAAAAACGGTCTGGCTGGATATTCAATCTAGTGTCGACTTAGATAATAGACAGTATGCAGCCCGCGGATGCAGAACTGGTGAGCACCAGCTTCATAGTCGCATTATAGACAGTCCACGTCCTTCAGAGTGCTCTGGAGGGGTCTGTTGTGCTGCTCTAACAGGCTCAACTCTCTTGATTTAGGTTCTCTCTTTTGTTGACCATCACGTAGGTCCTTATTATGCATAGTCTATTTATTGAGCAAAACATCTACCTGCGAGTAGTAGACTTTACATTTCAAACAGAATCCACTTCCTGAATGAAAGGTGGACTGGCATGGTACCCTGGTACCCATGCTCTGTTCCTGGTACCCTGCTACCCATGCTCTGTCCCTGGTACCCATGCTCTGGTCCCGGTACCCATGCTCTGTCCCTGGTACCCATGCTCTGGTCCCGGTACCCATGCTCTGTCCCTGGTACCCATGCTCTGGTCCCGGTACCCATGCTCTGTACCTGGTACCCATGCTCTGTCCCTGTTACCCATGCTCTGTTCCTGGTACCCATGCTCTGTCCCTGGTACCCATACTCTGTCCCTGGTACCCATGCTCTGTCCCTGGTACCCATACTCTGTCCCTGGTACCCATGCTCTGGTCCCGGTACCCATACTCTGTCCCTGGTACCCATGCTCTGTTCCTGGTACCCATGCTCTGTCCCTGGTACCCATACTCTGTCCCTGGTACCCATACTCTGTCCCTGGTACCCATACTCTGTCCCTGGTACCCATGCTCTGTCCCTGGTACCCATACTCTGTCCCTGGTACCCATACTCTGTCCCTGGTACCCATGCTCTGTCCCTGCTACCCATGCTCTGTTCCTGGTACCCATGCTCTGTCCCTGGTACCCATGCTCTGTTCCTGCTACCCATGCTCTGTCCCTGGTACCCATGCTCTGTCCCTGCTACCCATGCTCTGTTCCTGGTACCCATGCTCTGTCCCTGGTACCCATGCTCTGTTCCTGCTACCCATGCTCTGTCCCTGGTACCCATGCTCTGTTCCTGGTACCCTGCTACCCATGCTCTGTCCCTGGTACCCATGCTCTGGTCCCGGTACCCATGCTCTCTGACCCTCCTTGTTCCCAGCTCTCAGAGAGCCGGCGTGGCTGCCCCTGCCTGGCCCTGCTTCTCTCCACGCCACACCATAATACTCTCTCAATGTGATAATCTTCCCACAGCCCCGGACAATGAGAACACTCCTGCTCTTTGTGCTGCCTGGCCTGAAGTGTGTGACCCACTTTCGACTACACTATAATCACAGCGCTCGTAAAAAAAAATAAAAACGCTCTCCCTCCCTCTGTCTCCTTTTCTCTCTCTTTCGCTCGCTCTCCTTCTCCCACTCCTGCTCTCTCCCTCTCGTCTATCTCTCTCTTTCCCTCTCCCTTTCCTCCTGCCCCCCTCTCTCCCACTTCTCTCTCTTTCTTTCCCCCTCTGTCCACTTTTTACACTTTCCCTTTCCTTCTCTTTACATCTCTCTCTCTCCCTTTCTCCCTCTCTCTCTCACTCTGTCACTCTCCCCCCCACTATATCCCTCTCTCCTCCTCTCTCTCTCTCTCTCTCTCTCTCTCTCTCTCTCTCTCTCTCTCTCTCTCTCTCTCTCTCTCTCTCTCTCTCTCTCTCTCTCTCTTACACACAGATTCTCACCTTTATTTCCCTCTTCGTCCCACGCATGGGCAAGTCAGCAATTTCTCCTCCAAACAAATGTTTTGATCTAGTTTGGTATTTCTTGCTTGCCCAGACATAACTTGCATGGCCCTAGGTGGGAGGTAAGGGGTGGGGTGTGGTGGGAGAGAGAGAGAGAGAGAGAGAGATAGAGAAAGGGTGGGGGGGGGGGGGGGGGGTCAGGGGGGGTTGTCTGGGAGGTAAAGGCTGGGGCCGGAGGCTAGTTTGTTCCTGTGTTTATTTTCTTATTGGCTCCTATCAAAGCAAAGCTGGACACCGCAGCCCTATCAGCCTCACTCACTGGGGAGCGAGTGGAACCAGGGAGAAATAAACACACACGATGGAGAAAGAGAGAGAGAGAGTGAGAGAGAGAAAGAAAGAGAGATAAATAGAAGGATACGCTGAGAGAGAGAGAGAGAGAGAGAATGAGAAGCTGATAGAGATATGAGAGAAAGAGAATGAGAAGCTGAGAGAGATAGAAAGAGCGAGATAAAGAGAGAGATGTGTGAGAGAAACAGGAGAGATAGAGAGAGAGAGAGAGAGAGAGAGAGAGAGAAATAGGAAGAGGAGAAGAAGCTGAGAGAGATAGAGAGAGCGAGAGGAAGAGGAGAAGCTGAGCGAGAGTGAGAGCGAGAGGAAGAGAAGGATAAGCTGAGAGAGATAGAGAGAGCGAGGGGAAGAGAAGGATAAGCTGAGAGAGATAGAGAGAGCGAGAGGAAGATAAGGAGACGCTGAGAGAGATAGAGAGAGGAAGAGAAGGATAAGCTGAGAGAGATAGAGAGAGCGAGAGGAAGAGAAGGATAAGCTGAGAGAGATAGAGAGAGCGAGAGGAAGAGAAGGATAAGCTGAGAGAGATAGAGAGAGCGAGAGGAAGATAAGGAGATGCTGAGAGAGATAGAGAGAGCGAGAGGAAGAGAAGGATAAGCTGAGAGAGATAGAGAGAGCGAGAGGAAGAGAAGGATACGCTGCAAGAGATAGAGAGAGTGAGAGAAAGAGAAGGATAAGCTGAGAGAGATAGAGAGAGCGAGAGGAAGAGAAGGATAAGCTGAGAGAGATAGAGAGAGCGAGAGGAAGAGAAGGATAAGCTGAGAGAGATAGAGAGAGCGAGAGGAAGAGAAGGATAAGCTGAGAGAGATAGAGAGAGCGAGATAAAGAGAAGAAGAAGCTGAGAGAGATAGAGAGAGCGAGAGAAAGAGGAGAAGAAGCTGAGAGATATAGAGAGCGAGAGGAAGAGAAGGAGAAGCTGAGAGAGATAGAGAGAGAGCGAGAGAAAGGGAAGGATAACCTGAAAGAGAGATAGAGTACGAGAAAGAGAGTGAGATACAGAGAGTGAGAGAAGCTGCGGTGAAGGGGGTGGGGGTGCTGTCGTGTACACAGTGAGACGGAGAGAAAGCGTCTCAGATATGGAAAAACATCACTTTTTCTTAATTCTCGGGAAGCTGGCTGTACGGGGGCTTTCATGCCACTGCGACAGAGCGAGGGAGACAGTGACGGAGGGATGTGCGCTTGATGGATGGAGGAAAAGAAACGAAACAAGACGTCGTGAAATATGAACGTATCGGTTTTCGACTCGCACAGTATTTTTAGCAATAAACTCTCGACACGCCGATGTGTTAAGATGACAAATGATAAGAATAAATCCTCAGTGTCCACCCCCCCACCCCCCCCCCCCCCGTTCCCTTTTTAATTGACACCCGAGGTGAAATACTCACAGCTCTCCCACACAGCCAGCCACAGCCACGCAGTTGTCATGCGAAGATCGCCGATACGTGTCTCTATAATCATCTGAAAAACGTTTCAGCGTGTCCCGCCGTCGACGCAGGCCAAAACTTTGGTTTCCCCGAGTTCCTGTGTTATTGACTTTTAGCTGAGATACAACCATTTTCATGTGTATCCCATTTGTGCCCCTTTAATTCAGCCGAACGTACAACACATGTTGAAAGAGACATGTTGACAAACAAACATTATACAGGCGCGCTGACAGAGGGGGCCAACGCGGCGTAGAGAGAGCGCAGGCGGGCGTTTTGAAAAAACGTTGGTAAAATCTTCGTAAATGTGACCCCGGCCCGGCGGCAAGAGGCTGACGTCTGGAAGTCAGATTGCGAATTTTTTTTGTAAATAAAATAAATTATTATCACAGTTTGAGAGACGTTGGGAGTGTATTGTGTACAGTATAGGGAGGTGTAGTGGTTACGTCATTGCTGTTTCCGGCCGGTCCACCTCGCTTGAAATTGCAACGTATTTCCCCGTTGCCCATTTCTAAATCGTCTCGTTTAAAACAGATAAAGCATGAACATTTGCATGGTGTACCTTTCTGTGTGTATTATTCATCCACGATCTATAGCTCAACATGAAAATATTTGCAATTAATCGTAAAATAATTACGTTGAATTTTATTTTAACCAAAAATGCATTTTGTGCAAAAATGGAAAGCCTTCCAATGTTCATGAGGCAGAATTGTTACAATAGCCGATAATCCATTTTCCCAATGATGAATCCCTATACGGGTGGACCTCGCGGGCGGTCCAAAGTGACGTCAGACTACACCTCCTATAGGGGATAGATGGAGGACCGCTAAAAGGAGGGAAAGATGGAGGGATGGGTAGACAGAGGGCAAGGCCGGGGTTGGAAGTAATATCCTGGCAGTAGCTGTGTCCCATATCCTGTGTTTGGTTTATAGACCCACGGATGTGAGGGGGAGTGGCCTGAGGGGGAGTGGCCTGAGGGGGAGTGGTTTGAGGGACTCGCTGAGCTGGTTAACCAGAGGTGACTCTGCACCAATCCGCTGACTCACACACTGCTGTGTGTGTGCGTGTGTGTGTGTGTGTGTGTGTGTGTGTGTGTGTGTGTGTGTGTGTGTGTGTGTGTGTTTGTATACATGTATGTGTATGTGTGTTGTGATGTTGGAGAATAAGTGTGTTTGAGTGCATGCATGTGTCCCGTTTTTTTCTCCCATCCCAATGTTAGTCATTATGCCAATTCCCAATCCCCTTCCTGGTCGTTGCGCACTCTACCCCCTACCGTCGGTCCGGGAGGGAGGAGACTATCACATGCTTCGTCCGACACATGTGTACTCAGCCCACCGCTTCTTTTCACCTGGCAGCGCGGACACTCACTGGGAGAGTGTAACGTGTGGAAAGTCACACTACCTCTCTTAGATCCTTCCCTTGCTGTGCAGGCGCCCCGACCGAACTGTAGGAGTCGCTGTTTACAACGACCAGGACCCACCCTCGCCGGGTTTCCCACCCGCTAACACTGCCAATTGTGTTAGTATGGACGGTCGGCCAACCCGGAAGCACCACAGCTGGATTCGATCCCACTGTCTCTGTGGTGGTAGACAGACGCTTAGTCCGCTGCACTACCCGGCCGCCCTCTGTATTCATATTCTAGGGGCGACAGTGGGCTCGGGAGGTAGAGCAGTCGTCTGGCAATCCGGTGGTTCCCGGTTCGATTCCCGCTCCTCCCGGGCAGCGTGTCGATGTGTCCTTGAGCAAAACACTTAATTAACCCCTAATTGCTCCCGATGAGCAGGTTGGCACCTTGCATGGTTGCCTCCACCGTCGGTGTGTGCATGTGTGTGTGCATGTGTGAGTGAATGGGTAAAATATGAGGAACAAATTGTAAAGCTCTTTGGATAAATATATATAAATATATAAAAAAAAATGCAGCCATTTACCATTATATGTGTGTGTGGGACTGTGTGTGTGTGTTGTGAATGTATGTGTATAATGTATGTATGTTGTAATGTTGGAGAATAAGTGTGTTTGAGTGCATGCGTGTGTCTTTGTGTGTGTGTGTGTGTGTGTGTGTGTGTGTGTGTGTGTGTGTGTGTGTGTGTGTGTGTGTGTGTGTGTGTGTGTGTGTGTGTGTGTGTGTGTGTGTGTGTGTGTGTGTGTGTGTGTGTGTGTGTGTGTGTGTGTGTGTGTGTGTGTGTGTGTGTGTGTGTGTGTGTGTGTGTGTGTGTGTTCTATTGTATTCCTAGTGGGAGAGGAGTGTGTAGTGATGTTTGTGGATATCCAAGTTCATATGCCTGTGTGTGTGTGTGTGTGTGTGTTTCTCATATGCCCACTGATGTGTGTATATGTAGGAGAGGGGTCACCACGAGGGCAGTGGGGTCAGTTCGGGGTGAACCTGTGTGTGTGTGTGTGCGCGCGTGTGTGTGTGTGTATGCGCTTGTGTCTGTAGGTATTTGTCTGTCTGCATGCACGTGTGTGTGTGTGTGTGTGTGTGTGTGTGTGTGTGTGTGTGTGTGTGTGTGTGTGTGTGTGTGTGACAGGGCTGAACAAAGCGGTCTGCCCCAGTTCTACAGAGCCAGCCGGGCCCCGGGCCCTGTGTGTTGTCAGCGCTGGGAGCCTCTTACTCCTCTGGGGGGGGGATTCACTGTGTCAATGGGAAACAAACCCCTTCATGTCATAACGGTTAATTAGCGCAGAATAACTCGCGGGACAAACCCCCTGGTGCGCTGTGAGTTTAGCGTGGGCCTGGATGGACCGGGCTCTCCGTGTTGACGCGGCCCGGGCCTGATGTGCAGCCGCATCACTGGGTGAACCGCGAGGGCCGTTTGATCAGCCCGGCGACGAGCCCCGCTAAGTGCTGAGTCAAACCTGAACGCCGCTGAACGCACACCGCTGTGGATCTGTGGGGGGGATCTCTTTGTCCCGGGGATCTGTCCTGAGAAGTGCCGGCTTCCGTGGATCTTTTGAAGCTCAACACTGACGTCTAGGTGTTGCCGTTACCTCACTGGGGGCAGCTAGTTGTTATCTAGTCAGGTTTATCTTTATAAACACACGTCTGCCCCGTCTCCCTGTCCGACTGTCAATCTAGTTCCTAGCTTTGTAAAACTATAGCGTTGCTCCCTAGACACTCGTTCCTTCTTTAAACACCGGTCGACCCCAAGTTATAACTTATAAGTTATATTAAAAACTATTTGACACGATCTTGGCTAGACTGATGCCAGTCCAGCCCAACTCTAATCTCGTCTATGGATACTGTATCAGATATATGTACATACATACTGTATATACTAGTATCAGATATGTACATACATACTGTATATACTAGTATCAGATATGTACATACATACTGTATATACTAGTGTCAGATATGTACATACATACTGTATATACTAGTATCAGATATGTACATACTGTATATACTAGTATCAGATATGTGCATACATACTGTATATACTAGTATCAGATATGTACATACTGTATATACTAGTATCAGATATGTACATACTGTATATACTAGTATGTACATACTGTATATACTAGTATCAGATATGTACATACTGTATATACTAGTATCAGATATGTACATACTGTATATACTAGTATCAGATATCGGTCCAATACCAGGGTTGGAGATTTTCGCCCAATACTAAAATCAATTTCCAAGAAACATGTAACATGCTAGAAATCGAAATCAAAGCTAAAGTAAATATCTACTAGAATCATGTTAGATCTCTAATAGAAGCAGGTTAGATCTCTCTAATAGAAGCAGGTTAGATCTCTAATAGAAGCAGGTTAGATCTCTAATAGAAACATGTTAGATCTCTAATAGAAGCAGGTTCGAGCTCTAATAGAAGCAGGTTAGATCTCTAATAGAAGCAGGTTAGATCTCTCTAATATAAGCAGGTTAGATCTCTCTAATAGAAGCAGGTTAGATCTCTCTAATAGAAGCAGGTTAGATCTCTAATAGAAGCAGGTTAGATCTATAATAGAAGCAGGTTAGATCTCTAATAGAAGCAGGTTAGATCTCTAATAGAAGCAGGTTAGATCTCTAATAGAAGCATGTTAGATCTCTAATAGAAGCAGGTTATATCTCTAATAGAAGCAGGTTAGATCTCTATAATAGAAGCAGGTTAGATCTCTAATAGAAGCAGGTTAGATCTCTAATAGAAGCAGGTTAGATCTATAATAGAAGCAGGTTAGATCTCTAATAGAAGCAGGTTAGATCTCTATAATAGAAGCAGGTTAGATCTCTAATAGAAGCAGGTTAGATCTCTAATAGAAGCAGGTTAGATCTCTAATAGAAGCAGGTTAGATCTCTCTAATAGAAGCAGGTTAGATCTCTATAATAGAAGCAGGTTAGATCTCTCTAATAGAAGCAGGTTAGATCTCTAATAGAAGCAGGTTAGATCTCTATAATAGAAACAGGTCAGATCTCTCTAATAGAAGCAGGTTAGATCTCTAATAGAAGCAGGTTAGATCTCTAATAGAAGCAGGTTAGATCTCTAATAGAAGCAGGTTAGATCTCTAATAGAAGCAGGATAGAAGCAGGTTAGATCTCTAATAGAAGCATGTTAGATCTATAATAGAAGCAGGTTAGATCTCTCTAATAGAAACAGGTTAGATCTCTAATAGAAGCAGGTTAGATCTCTAATAGAAGCAGGTTAGATCTCTAATAGAACAGGTTAGATCTCTAATAGAAGCAGGTTAGATCTCTCTAATAGAAGCAGGTTAGATCTCTAATAGAAGCAGGTTAGATCTCTAATAGAAGCAGGTTAGATCTCTAATAGAAGCAGGTTAGATCTCTCTAATAGAAGCAGGTTAGATCTCTATAATAGAAGCAGGTTAGATCTCTAATAGAAGCAGGTTAGATCTCTAATAGAAGCAGGTTAGATCTCTAATAGAAGCAGGTTAGATCTCTATAATAGAAGCAGGTTAGATCTCTAATAGAAGCAGGTTAGATCTCTAATAGAAGCAGGTTAGATCTCTAATAGAAGCAGGTTAGATCTCTAATAGAAGCAGGTTAGATCTCTAATAGAAGCAGGTTAGATCTCTAATAGAAGCAGGTTAGATCTCTATAATAGAAGCAGGTTAGATCTCTAATAGAAGCAGGTTAGATCTCTAATAGAAGCAGGTTCGATCTCTAATAGAAGCAGGTTAGATCTCTCTAATAGAAGCAGGTTAGATCTCTAATAGAAGCAGGTTAGATCTCTAATAGAAACATGTTAGATCTCTAATAGAAGCAGGTTAGAGCTCTAATAGAAGCAGGTTAGATCTCTCTAATATAAGCAGGTTAGATCTCTCTAATAGAAGCAGGTTAGATCTCTCTAATATAAGCAGGTTAGATCTCTCTAATATAAGCAGGTTAGATCTCTAATAGAATTAGGTTAGATCTCTAATAGAAGCAGGTTAGATCTCTAATAGAAGCAGGTTAGAGCTCTAATAGAAGCAGGTTAGATCTCTCTAATATAAGCAGGTTAGATCTCTCTAATAGAAGCAGGTTAGATCTCTCTAATATAAGCAGGTTAGATCTCTCTAATAGAAGCAGGTTAGATCTCTAATAGAAGCAGGTTATATCTCTAATAGAAGCAGGTTAGAGCTCTAATAGAAGCAGGTTAGATCTCTCTAATATAAGCAGGTTAGATCTCTCTAATAGAAGCAGGTTAGATCTCTCTAATATAAGCAGGTTAGATCTCTCTAATAGAAGCAGGTTAGAGCTCTAATAGAAGCAGGTTAGATCTCTCTAATATAAGCAGGTTAGATCTCTCTAATAGAAGCAGGTTAGATCTCTAATAGAAGCAGGTTAGATCTCTAATAGAAGCAGGTTAGATCTCTAATAGAAGCAGGTTAGATCTCTAATAGAAGCAGGTTAGATCTCTAATAGAAGCAGGTTAGATCTCTATAATAGAAGCAGGTTAGATCTCTAATAGAAGCAGGTTAGATCTCTAATAGAAGCAGGTTAGATCTCTAATAGAAGCAGGTTAGATCTATAATAGAAGCAGGTTAGATCTCTAATAGAAGCAGGTTAGATCTCTAATAGAAGCAGGTTAGATCTCTAATAGAAGCAGGTTAGATCTCTAATAGAAGCAGGTTAGATCTCTAATAGAAGCAGGTTAGAGCTCTAATAGAAGCAGGTTAGATCTCTAATAGAAGCAGGTTAGATCTCTAATAGAAGCAGGTTAGATCTCTATAATAGAAGCAGGTTAGATCTCTAATAGAAGCAGGTTAGATCTCTAATAGAAGCAGGTTAGATCTATAATAGAAGCAGGTTAGATCTCTAATAGAAGCAGGTTAGATCTCTATAATAGAAGCAGGTTAGATCTCTAATAGAAGCAGGTTAGATCTCTAATAGAAGCAGGTTAGATCTCTAATAGAAGCAGGTTAGATCTCTCTAATAGAAGCAGGTTAGATCTCTATAATAGAAGCAGGTTAGATCTCTCTAATAGAAGCAGGTTAGATCTCTAATAGAAGCAGGTTAGATCTCTATAATAGAAACAGGTCAGATCTCTCTAATAGAAGCAGGTTAGATCTCTAATAGAAGCAGGTTAGATCTCTAATAGAAGCAGGTTAGATCTCTAATAGAAGCAGGTTAGATATCTAATAGAAGCAGGTTCGATCTCTAATAGAAGCAGGTTAGATCTCTAATAGAAGCATGTTAGATCTATAATAGAAGCAGGTTAGATCTCTCTAATAGAAACAGGTTAGATCTCTAATAGAAGCAGGTTAGATCTCTAATAGAAGCAGGTTAGATCTCTAATAGAACAGGTTAGATCTCTAATAGAAGCAGGTTAGATCTCTCTAATAGAAGCAGGTTAGATCTCTAATAGAAGCAGGTTAGATCTCTAATAGAAGCAGGTTAGATCTCTAATAGAAGCAGGTTAGATCTCTCTAATAGAAGCAGGTTAGATCTCTATAATAGAAGCAGGTTAGATCTCTAATAGAAGCAGGTTAGATCTCTAATAGAAGCAGGTTAGATCTCTAATAGAAGCAGGTTAGATCTCTATAATAGAAGCAGGTTAGATCTATAATAGAAGCAGGTTAGATCTCTAATAGAAGCAGGTTAGATCTCTAATAGAAGCAGGTTAGATCTCTAATAGAAGCAGGTTAGATCTCTAATAGAAGCAGGTTATATCTCTAATAGAAGCAGGTTAGATCTCTATAATAGAAGCAGGTTATATCTCTAATAGAAGCAGGTTAGATCTCTAATAGAAGCAGGTTAGATATCTAATAGAAGCAGGTTAGATCTCTAATAGAAGCAGGTTAGATCTCTATAATAGAAGCAGGTTAGATCTCTCTAATAGAAGCAGGTTAGATCTCTATAATAGAAGCAGGTTATATCTCTAATAGAAGCAGGTTAGATCTATAATAGAATCAGGTTAGATCTCTATAATAGAAGCATGTTAGATCATGTTAGACAAAAATGTATCATATATCTCAATCACTTTTGTCCAGTGACCCCAGTGTTCAGTAAATTACCTGGTACTTTGGTTGAGCTTGGTGCTGGTACAGGTGCCCCCCCCCCCCCCCCCTCAACATCTCACCGCGGTGCCGTCCTCATTACCGCGGCTTCCCCCTCATAAACAGGCATGTAAACAACCACTTAAACGTTTAAACGTGCTCTCAGGGGCACGAGAAAACAACAAAAAAATAGCATTCTGGGACACTTGTATATGCATAAATCCATCACGGATTCCTCCCTATCATTCTGGCAGATGACAGGCATTATGCAGACATAATTGCAGCCTCCGACGAAGCATGCATGGTTGTAAAACAGAGGGAATTATGGGAAAGAAGGGGGGATGTTACAATCCAGGCCAACATCTGGTTCCATCTGCTCACCATGTTCCCCGGTGAAGATCTGCTTTACCTCCAGCCCTGTCCCCCATCACACAGCATCGTGTTTGGGTTCTGCTCACTAGAGCCATGCTGGACAGTCGGGAGGTGAGATCATGATTACATGTTGTACAATAGGGAGGTGAGATCATGATTCCATGTTGTACAATAGGGAGGTGAGATCATGATTACATGCTGGACAATAGGGATGTGAGATCATGATTACATGCTGTACAATAGAGAGGTGAGATCATGATTCCATGCTGGACAATAGGGAGGTGAGATCATGATTCCATGTTGTACAATAGGGAGGTGAGATCATGATTCCATGCTGGACAATAGAGAGGTGAGATCATGATTACATGCTGTACAATAGGGAGGTGAGATCATGAATCCATAGTGACGATGAGATACTGTCATTTCAAGAATTGATAATAATAATAACTTTATTTGTATAGCACCTTTCATACAGTGGATTGCAGTTCAAAGTGCTTTACATTAGTAAGAAATAAGACATAAAATCAGTGTAAAACAAGCAGCAAGAGCAAAGCATAGAGTGGGATATCAAGTTCAGATTATCTGAACTTTGTTGCCTATAGGGAGGTGTAGTCTGACGTCACTGGTTGTTCCACCCGTATAGGGATTCATCATTGGGAAAATGGATTATCGGCTATTGTAACAATTCTGCCGCGTGTGAATTGAAAAGCTTCCATTTTTGCACAAAATTAGTTCCCTTCTACCACTAACATTATTGTTTAAGCATTTTTGGTTGAAATAAAGGTAGTTATAAGGTATTTAATTTGTAGTTAAAAAATAACTACACTTACCAGTACAGCAGGAGAATGCTTGTCGTTCAGTGTTGTCGCCTAATACACGTCATGGCCAGCTGATACCAGGCATAATACTTTGTTGCTGAGGACAAAGGTATACAAAGAGGAGAGTACCATTTTAAATCGGGGCATGTAGAGGAGTTTCTGGAATGCCGGCTAGCAGGCTAGCTAGCAGGCTAGCTAGCTACTAACGTTACGTAAAAAACAATAACGTTATAAACTATACACAATATGTACAACGAAACAATGATTACATTAGTATTTACAGTGATTTAATATGCCGCGAAATAGAGCTATACGATTTAAAATACAAATATGGTAACGTGGTTGTTGCTTTTAAAAATGGTGGTTGGCTTTAGAGATGAATGGTTACGATCACCAGAGAGATACTAGCCACAGATTCAGGGTCAGTTATTTTCCCATTGTACGAATTGTTAAGCGTATGGAATGTAAGGAAAATCTGATTCTAAAAAAAAAAATCTGGTTCAGTCAGACCTGATGGCAACGCTATAGAATGTAAATATAATTTGGGTGTTTGGAACCCATATCGCGGCTCCACACATTCATTGTCTATGTGGCTGCCTCACAAACCTGAGGGTTTCTCCCTGGGATCTATAGCTTTAGCACACAGTGGTGCTTGTTCACATACTATATTGACTGAACTGACCCGCGGCACAGTAATAACGTATGTGGATTCTTAACACGGGTGGCGTTCCCCCTGAAGCGCAGTGTTTCATAACCTTCCATAAGCTACCGTAGACAGGGGAGATAACGGTATGGGCAAGAGTGGAATCTATGATAATAGCTCCCATTCCCATGTGTGCGTTCTCTCATTGCAATAACCCCTCGTGAATAATGGAGTCGATCCACGACATAATTGCCCCGCTCTCACCCTGAGAACAGTGGGGCAGTCGCCATCTTTCCATCTCCGCCATCGCTCTATCTGTGTCCCCCTTTGCCTATTTGCTCTCCACACAAGGGCCATGCCATCAACAGCTGGTCTCTCTCTCTCTCTCTCTCTCTCTCTCTCTCTCTCTCTCTCTCTCTCTCTCTCTCACTCTCTCTTTCCCTCTGTGAAATCCTCTTTCAACAACCCCCCCTCTTCCCCTCTCTCTCTTTCTCCCCTCTATCTCTCACTCTCTTTCCCTCTATCAAATCCTCTTTCAACAACCCCCCCTCTTCCCCCCCCTCTCTCTC
>NC_140166.1:76317537-76332199 GCF_963971535.1 Notolepis coatsorum | reverse complement strand
GTCTCTCTCTCCTCTCTTTCTAAGCTCATCATTAAACATTCATACAGGCAGGCCCCGGGGCCTATATGAATCCCTCTGATCTGCTACCAGTGTATGAATCTAGCGCTGGCTAAACCACGCTGCTGAATGCCTGAGGTGTGTGGAACAAGGACACCAGAGTACACAGAGAGCCACGTCTTAAACACCAGGGCAGACTCCGTGGCCCCCGGCGGCCCGGGGGGAGAAGACAGAGCAAGAGATTTGCTGTACTATTGCACACACAGTACATATCGTTACACCGTGCACTGCATGCTGGTTTACACATACAGTGCATATGATTTACACGTGCAGTTCATAGTTTACATATACAGTTCATAGTTTACACATACATTACATATGATTTACACATACAGTACATGCAGTTTACACATACAGTTCATAGTTTACACATACAGTACATATAGTTTACAAATAAAGTACATATAGTTTGTATACAGTACATATAGTTTACACATACATTACATATGATTTACACGTGCAGTTCATAGTTTACACATACAGTACATACAGTTTACACATAAAGTGCATATAGTTTACACATACATTACATTATGATTTACACATACAGTTCATAGTTTACACATACAGTACATATAGTTTACACATACAGTACATATAGTTTACACATACATTACATATGATTTACACGTACAGTTCATAGTTTACACATACAGTACATATAGTTTACACATACATTACATATGATTTACACGTGCAGTTCATAGTTTACACATACAGTACATACAGTTTACACATAAAGTGCATACAGTTTACACATACATTACATTATGATTTACACGTGCAGTACATATAGTTTACATACAGTGTATATAGTTTACACATACAATACATATAGTTTACACATACAGTACATTGTTTACACATACATTACATGCAGTTTACACATACAGTACATATAGTTTACACAGACAGTACATAATTTACACATACATTACATATAGTTTACATACAATATATATAGTTTACACATACAATACATATAGTTTACACATACAGTACATTGTTTACACATACATTACATTGTTTACACATACAGTACATACAGTATATTTTACACATGAAGCACATTGTTTACATACAGTACATATAGTTTACATATATGGTTTACACGTACAGTACATATCGTTTACATATAGTACATATCGTGTACACATACAATACATATAGTTTACACATACAGTGCATGTAGTTTACACATAAACAAATATAGTTTGCAATCAGTACATATAGTTTACAAATAAAGTACATATCGTTTACATACAGTGCATATCGTTTACACATACTGTACATATCGTTTACACATGGTTCAGTGCCTTGCTTAAGGGCACTTTAGCAGAGATGGTGGGCACTGTACACATACCATACCAGCCCACAATCCAGTCGCTTCCTCGCAACTGGGATACATCCTCCTGTTGGTACCAGGGATCGAACCAGCGACCTTTGACTTACCAGTCGGCCTCTCTCTAGGCCACCCTGCCTGCCCTAGATCCACCGTCCCACACCCTTCACACCTCTGCCACGCCAGCCCACAGTAATGCTCCCTAGAAGCATCCTTCCCACACCCTTCACTTCACACCTCTGCCACGCCACGCCAGCCCACAGTAACAGTGTTAAAAACCTTTTTATGCTTCATCGGGAGCAGATTTGGTCTGAAATGTGTATTGTTTGCTGAGTCTTGCTGACATTATGCAGCTGTGTTTCAGTGGGCAGAACACAAGAGAGCCATGTGCCTGGCAGAATAATTACACTTTGACCATATTAAGACCTAATCGAATGCGTTTCACAGCAATCTGTATGTGTGTGCGTGTGTGTGTGTGTGTGTGTGTGTGTGTGTGTGTGTGTGTGTGTGTGTGTGTGTGTGTGTGTGTGTGTGTGTGTGTGTGTGTGTGTGTGTGCGATAAGGAAACAGAGTTGGTCAGAGTTCCAGTATAATGCTATAACTAGCCCACTTTCCTTGGCCTATTTTCAGTGTAAAGTCTTTATGGGTCAGCTTAACTCTTTCTGCGCCATACCCGAGAAAAGTTGGGTTTCGCCGCCATGCGTTGAGCGCCATACCCGAGATTTCTCGGGTTTTGATCCTTTGATATTTTTCCTTTGATCCCCGTTCTATACACTCAGCCAGAGCTCTCTAGGTCTCCCTGGCTCATCTACCTATGTTGGAATTGCAATGACGATCGAATCTCACCAGGTGGCAGTATCGCCTACCCTTTGAACTGGAGTAGCTTGGTGTGGAGACACCTTTTTTTAAGGGCTCCTCCTCCAGAGCTTCAGGCGATCGCTCTGAGATTTTGTCGCCTGAAGCCTATTTCCCGTATACACGAGTAATCGCGATGGCGATGGGATCACTGGGGATTATTCTTTTTGGAGTACCTTCTGGCTAAGGTAAGGTATATTCTATGTCTATTTTACAGAACCTAAAACATGTTTTTGTAACGATCACAGTGGCGTATTTTACCGGACCTAAAACTTGCTTTTGGTAACGATCACAGTTTTGAGTTAAAACGACCCCCCCCTTTATGATTTTGTGAAGACACACATGTACATGGTATATACCTTTGATTTGGAAGTATTTGGGGTTTCAGGCGATCAACCAGAACGATTTGGGCATATTGCATATAACGCGTCATATCTCGCAATCTATGAAAAAAGACTGGATTATTTTGGAAAGGGGCGATGATTAGCGTGTAATAGCGCACAAACTACAGTATGTAGAAATTAACTGGTTAGTCAGTAATGGACTATGAACAATGTCTGTCAAATGAGCCATACTATTGTCTCCATAGCGATAATACAGAACACACGATGGGTCTGCAAACATCGCTAAAATGGTGCAACTGACCGATTACGTACTTTTTCCAAGAAGAGAAAACAATGCTACACTGCTATAATGTTGTGGTCTGCTACGTGCTACACTGCTATAATGTTGTGGTCTGCTACGTGCTACACTGCTATAACGCGGTGGTCTGCTATGTGCTACACTCAACGCTGCTATAATGTTGCAGTCTGCTACGTGCTACACTTAGCGCTGCTATAACGCTGTGGTCTGCTATGGGTCTAATACACCAGGCGATTGTCAGTGAGTTGCTTCCAGTCAACATGCACAAAACAGATTGTTTTTTCATCCATACATTTCCGTTTTATACCGTTTTGAATATGAGTATAGTTTTGGTGATTCTTAGTAATCCCAGGAAAAGACGCGATAATAGCGTTTTAGTGGAATACACTTATCATGTTGTAATTTTTCGCCTGATTACCAAATCTTCCTGAAATCAACGCTGGATTATCATTATTATCCTTCCTCGTGCATACATGAAATGGCCCTCGTAGCGGGGCGCTCGAGTTTTCTCGTGATTGGCGCTGAACGGTTGGCGAGTTAAGCCGACTTTTCTCGTGACTGGCGCAGAATGAGTTAATTGTCTGTGAATGTTGCACCAAACAACTAAAACAAATTCCTTTGCATTAGCAAATTCCAAGAATTCCACAATACATAATAATTCATATATTGAAGCATTATTCTCTCTCTCAGAGGCAAAGGAAAAGGGTCCAAGCTACAGTTCTTATGACGCTTTTCCACTGCATGGTACGTACCTACTCCACTCGACTCTACTCTACTCTGCCCTTTCGGTTTTCCATTGCCGAAATTTGCAGATGGTACCTGGTACTGGGTACTTTTTTTAGTACCTGCTTGCAGACCACTGATTGGTCAGAAGAGAGAATCATCACTACGTCATGCACAAAAACACAAACCTGCCATCTTTAAATAGCCTCACGACTAGGCATGGGCTGGTTACCGCGGTTTCAAAACCACAAAAATTACGTTCAGACGGTAGGCGCCGAATACCGTGATATACCGTGAAACCGGGGTATTTTTGCCGAAGGTTATCATACCATCAAAATGGCATACCAACACATGCCTACTCGCGACTACTAAACATTAGCATTCATTATTTGTTTGCAGTGAGAACAAAGTGCAATAAACAAAAATAAATACATTCACAGTGTATTCTGCCTCATTTATTGATGAAACAAAACCAACAGCAACACAATTTACCACCAATAACAAAGAGTTTAGTCTCACAAAAATATAGCAAATTTTGTTAGCTTATGTGACTGGGATTTCCCATTATAACCGTTAGCATTGCAGCTAGCTTACATTAGCTAATAACGCACTGGTTTCAGAGCTTCATAGCTAGCTTCGATATGTGTGTGTGTCACGTCAGAGTCGAGTAGAGTCAAGTCGAATAGGTACCATGCAGTGGAAAAGCGGCATTATTTTCACTTCAATATAAAATGAAGACTTTACAAAAAAGGTCTGACTGTACAAAGAAAAGGCCATGAAATCCATGTCCATGCCTGGCCTCAGCTGTGCTACAGCTGTACGTCAGTTGACTCGTCGAACTGAAGAGAAAAACAGTTTTTGATATCATTCTTCAGCTGCGCATTCCAAGTGCTCTGAAATCCCCTCACATCTCCGTGCCGCCGTCCTGGACAACTGAAGGCCGTCCAATGGCTTCCAGGACCTCTGTCTTTTTTTTTCTTTTTTTCATCACAGAACAACTCGTGAAAGGAATGTGTGATCAAATTATTATTATTTTTTTTTATCTACTTTTTCTCCCAATTTTTCTCACGTCCCCAATTTCGTATTGTCCAATTCTACCCTCCCCTGTCTCGAACGTTGTTAGGCCATGTCTCCCACAAGCCGGCTGCAATGTGGACAAAGCCTTACATCACGTGTCCCCTCCGGTACTCGAGGAGGCAGCCGTCGCATCTTTTCACCTGCACAGCGCGATCTCTCAGCGGCGGGGGTCTGCGTGGGAGGGCACGCCGCCCTCGTCGCTTCCTGATTCTACTGCGCAGGCGCACCAACCGACCTGTAGGAGTCGCTGTCCACAACGTCCGATCCCCACCCACCAGCTTCCCACCCCTTAATACTGCCAATATTAGTATGAACGACCAGCCAAGCTGGTAGCAACGCCGAGAGCTGGGCTCGAACCCAGCATCTCCTGCGTTGGTGGCGAGCGCCTTGCCCTTGTGATAATTTTTTTTTTAATTTATTTAATTTTTCTTTTACATGAAACAACACCATGCAATAATAACAACCATAAACAGGACTTCACAGGACAGGGTAACAACAACAACAATAACGACAACGGAATTAACAAAGAATAAAACAAAACATAAAAATAAAATGTTGTCACCACAGACCTCCCCCATTCCCACCCCCCCACCCCAGGACCCCCGGACCCCCCATATCTCGCCATCCTGAAGGAATTCCTCGCGTTTGGCTGAGGAACGTGGACGGCTCTCTGTCACAGCTCTCTGTCACAGCTCTCTGTCTCAGCTCTCTGTCTCAGCTCTCTGTCTCAGCTCTCTGCTGTCATAATAACAGCAGCTTGTCTTGTGGTGATTTCAGTTCAGGCACCTTGGTCTTTCCCACTTGACCGTCGGCTGGATTTGTCTTTGTCAAGCGGTTTGTGAGCAAACGCCTTTCCAAGTCAAATGTTCTGTGCCAGCGCTGCGCAGTGATTACATATAATCCTCTTCCCGTTCTGTAGTGTGGAACTGTTCGGTCTTCTGTCTCCTGGTGTCTCTTCCCGTTCTGTGTGGAACTGTTCGGTCTTCTGTCTCTTGTCTTGGGCTAGGGGTTAGGGTTAGGGTTGTTCCCTTCTCCTCAGTGATGCAGTCTTGCAGTCTTGTCGGCTCGGTCGTGGCTGTAAGCAGGTAATACACCTGGCTGAAAACAGTGTGTTTATAATCCCAGCAGGGCTATTCATGATGTCGTCCCCGGTGGGAGGAGCCGCGGAAAAGCCTGTGGAAGAATGGGGCGGGCCAGAGAGCCACATAGGCCAGGGATTAGTCGGGGATTCACGTTGAAAACAGAAAGCCTGAGTGTGATTGGCTATCTTTGTCTGGGATCATCAAATCCTCCGGCGGTCTACTCAGAGGCCCCTTACTACTCCTACTCTAGAGGTAGAGACGCTGACTGGTAATTCAAAGGTTGCTGGTTCAATTCCTGGTACTAACTGGAGGGTGTGTTCCAGTTGTGCGATTGTGGTAGTTTGTGTACATCTATGGTGCCCGGTACCTCTGCCAAAAAATTTAAACCTGGTGAAAAATGGCGCCGTACAGGGCTGCCGTGTCTTGCGCTCCTCCACGACCAAGCAACTTTTTGCTAGTTTTGTTATGTATTCTATTGTGTATTTTATTGACTGCTGTAGGTCGAGGACCTAAGAATGTTGCTTTTTCGTATGTAAATGTGACGAGATGCAACAATAAAGCTGAATCTGAATCCCTCTCCTTTCCTTCCTCCCTCTCCTTTCATCCCTCCCTCTCCTTTCCTTCCTCCCTCTCCTTTCCTTCCTCCCTTTCCTCCCTCCCTCTCCTTTCCTCCCTCCCTCTCATTTCCTCCCTCCCTCCCTCTCCTTTCCTCCCTCCCTCTCCTTTCCCACTCCCTCTCCTTTCCTCCCTCCCTCTCCTTTCCTCCCTCCCTCTCCTTTCCTCTCTCCATCCCTATCCTTTCCTCCCTCCCTCTCCTTTCCTCCCTCCCTCTCCTTTCCTCTCTCCATCCCTATCCTTTCCTTCCTCCATCACCTTTCCTCCCTCCCTCTCCTTTCCTCCCACCCTCACCTTTCCTCCCTCCCTCTCCTTTCCTCCCTCCCTCTCCAAACGTGTTGTAAGTCTAATCCTAATGTGTCAGTGACCATATAGAAAGGTCACAGGCACACCTGTAGGCTATTTATCTTTTCATTGAAATATAAATGTTTTACTCAATTTGCTATCAATTTGTATGCAGCAAGTGCACATGTAGCCCAAATGCATCCGTTCCGGAGGTTAACAGTCATCAGGATCATCTGATCTAAAAAAAACTGTATTTATGCTCAGATTTGTGTAACGTGTCCCTACCAAAGCTCAAATCAGGCCTGCGCCCCTGAATAAAGCACTGTGGTTCCTTCGGAGGAGTCGGCCTGTGTGCACAGTGTGGGCAGGTCTGACCGTATTAGTTTTACATGTATAATATCGAATCTGCAGACATTTTGTTTACATTAAGTAGTACAACATATGCAAACACTGGTGTAAAATATACCTGTATTTTGAGTTATGAAGGGCAAAATAAAACGTGGCAAACGCTTATTGTTCTGTCCGTATGTCAAGCTCCTCGAGAATATATGTACCCGCATTTTACACAGCCAGATAGATTCTGCTTTGTGTTGCACGTTGCCCCGATACGATGCTCCGTGTTGCACATTGACCCGATACGTTCAGGGATGATCTCTCAGCCTGGTGCAGACAATCCCATCTGGCTCTAATTGTCTTTGACTTGTCAACGATTTAATTTATGCCTGTCTGGATTCAAATGAGCTCCTCTGGCGAGAATCCAGAGGCAGACAGAAAGCAGACGTGTGTGTGTGTCATGTGTGTGTGTGTGTGTGTGTGTGTGTGTGTGTGTGTGTGTGTATGTGTTTGCGTGTGTGTGAGTGTGTGTGCGTGTATGTGTGTGTGTGTGTGTGTGTGTGTATGTATGTGTGTGTATGTGTTTGCGTGTGTATGTGTGTGAGTGGGTGTGTGTGTGTGTGTATGTGTGTTTATGTATGTATGTATGTATGTATGTATGTGTATGTGTGTGTGTGTGCGTGTGTGTGTGTGTGCGCTGCACGCGCTTGTGTGTGTGTGTGTGTGTGCATGCATGTGTGTTTGGAGAGTAACACACACTGCAGTGATGGCAGCGCTCGGCTGACCGGCTGATTGATAGTTGTCTAAACATCCCCGGACACTCTGTGAGGTAATCGCTCTGTAAACCTGTTCCAGACGTCTCTGCATGCCAGTAATACCAGAGCTCGCTCCTGTCAGGTGGCCGCCTGATATCTCCAAACAATCAACTGTTGTTACTAGGGCTGTACCGAATGTAATTGTTTGTTTTACATTCGAAGCTTCTATTCGGGAACCTTCCGATTACCAGACGACTGCTCTACCTCCTGAGCCACTGTCGCCCTCCCTTTCTCACCAGCTTGTTCACTCTGCTTGTGTCGTGTCCTGAGTTGATGTTTATTCGACTCTCCAGTTTGGCCTCATAGAAACGAATGGCGGAATGTTCAGAACCTAGAATGTGACGCTTCACTTTCAAACTTTTATTTTTTTTGATCCACTTTTTCACCTTATTTTCTATTTTTCTCCCATCCCAATTTCGTATTTTCAATTCTCCCCACCCCTGTCTTGAACGTTGCTCGACTATGCCCCCCACTGGTCGGTTGTAGGGAGGATAGAAGCCTTGCATCACGTGTCCCCTCCGGTACACGAGGAGGCAGCCTGTCACATCTTTTCACCTGCCAGCGCGGACTCTCAGTGGCGAGGTGTAACGCATGGGAGGCTCACACTACCCCCGCTACTTCCTGTTTCTGCTGTGCAGGCGTCCCCCAAACGACCTGTAGGAGTCGCTGTCCACAACGTCCAAATCCCCACCCATCGACTTCCACCCTCTAACTCTGCCAATTGAGTTAGTATGACGGCTGGCCCAAGCCGGAGGCAATGCTGACACCCGGATTTCGAGACCGGAGTCTCTTGCATTGGTGACGAGCGCAATCTCCGCTGCGCCACCCAGCCGCCACTTTCAAACGTTTTGAGTACATTTTCCAACCTGCTTCTACAAGACAACATTCACCTGCTCGTCTTTCCCTCACGGAGTAAACCTTGAAAGGCCACGCTGTGTTTCGCTTGTTCGTCAGTCATGTTTGTTTGACATGTGGTTTGATGGGATTTTGATGGGATTTCTGGGCAGAAGCAGTGCTGCCTCTTCGCCTGTACGTCACACAGCCTGCCAAGCAGCTCTGCCCAGTGGTGGAAAGTAACTGAAGTATTTTTACTCAAGTACTGTACTTAAGTACATTTTCGAGCTACTTGTACTATGTGAGTATTTTAATTTTAGGTAACTTTATACTTTTAGTCCACTACATTTCAAGGGAAATATTGTACTTTTTACTCCACTACATTTGTCTGAACCCATCAGTTACTAGTTACTTTGAAGACAATTATTTTGCATAGAAAACACGATATATACAAAATAGAAAATGTATGAAGATTATATACTTTCACATTTGAAGCCTGTCAACTTCAAGAGGACGTAATCAGAGCAGCATAACTGGACCACGTAGCACTTTAACATAACCTTTAATCAGAGCAGCATAACTGGACCTATAGAGGTCAATGGATACACAAACGTCATGCAGAATCTGTACTTTTACTTTAGATACTTAAGTACATTCAATAGCAAATACTTCTCTACTTTTACTTAAGTAGAATTTGAATGGAGGACTTTTACTTTGACCAGAGTATCTGAATATTTCTACTTTTACTTAAGTAAAGGAACTGTGTACTTCTTCCACCACTGGCTCTGCCCCAAGTGCCTATATATATAATTATATTATATTATAGTAACAGAAACTGTTCATTTTAAGACAATGCTGTAATAACTTCATATCATCACAAATAACCAGATATTACGATGTCTCCAGTGCTGTTCTATATTTAAGTTTTTAAACTGTGTGGATATCAAACAGGGAAGAAAGTGGGTAAAGATGGTTTTAAACTGTTAAACAGTAATCCAGCATTATTTGTATTCTGTTTAGAGCGATGCACTGCTCTGTCACCTAGACTCATTACATCACACTGTGATTTTGTACTGTAAATGAGGGCTATTTTATTTTATTATTTGACTAACTATTTTATTGCACTACACTATTGCACTATTTTACTCTGTCTATTCTATTTTACTATTGTTTTTGCTGCATTTCTTGTATGAAGGTGCTATACAAAATAAAGTTGTATTATTATTATTATTATTATTATTATTATTATTATTATTATTATTATTATTATTATTATTATTATTATTATTATTATTATTATTATTATTATATTTATTATTATTATTATTATTATTATTATTATTATTATTATTATTATTATTATTATTATTATTATTATTATTATTATTATTATTATTATTATTATTATTATTATTATTATTATTATTATTATTATTATTATTATTATTATTATTATTATTATTATTATTATTATCTATAGTCGCCAGAACAAAGCACTACATGCTCATTGATATATATATATATATATATATATATATTTTTTTTACAATTTACACATTACATATCAACAGTATTATGTACATAGTTCCCGGTATACATTCACCAACTCTGACATTCTCCCCTCCCTAAACAAACACTGACAACGTGCCTTTGAGCAATGCACTCAAACCCTGCACTGGGCAGCCCCCAGCGTGTGAGTGTGCAGCTGGTGTGTGGACAGGAGAGGGAGGGAGGAGGAAATGAGAGGGAGGGAGGAGGAAAGGAGAGGGAGGGAGGAGGAGAGGAGAGGAGGGAGGAGGAAAGGAGAGGGAGGGAGGAGGAAAGGGAGGGAGGGAGGGAGGAAAGGAGAGGGAGGGAGGAGGAGAGGAGAGGGAGGGAGGAGGGAAGGAGAGGGAGGGAGAGGAAAGGAGAAGGAGGGAGGAGGAAAGGAGAGGGGAGGAGGAAAGGAGAGGGAGTGAGGGAGGAAAGGAGAGGGAGGGAGGAGGAAATGAGAGGGAGGGAGGAGGAAAGGAGAGGGAGGGAGGAGGAGAGGAGAGGGAGGGAGGAGGAAAGGAGAGGGAGGGACAGGAAAGGAGAGGGAGGGAGGAGGAAAGGAGAGGGAGGGAGGAGGAAGGAGAGGGAGGAGGAAGGAAGGAGAGGGAGGGAGGAAAGGAGAAGGAGGGAGGAGGAAAGGAGAAGGAGGGAGGACGAAAGGAGAGGGAGTGAGGGGGAATGGAGAGGGAGGGAGGAGGAAATGAGAGGGAGGGAGGAGGAACGGAGGGAGGGGAGGAGGAAAGGAGAGGGAGGGAGGAGGAGGAGGGGAGGGAGGAGGAAAGGAGGGAGTGAGGAGGAAAGGAGAGGGAGGGAGGAGGAGAGGGAGGGAGGAGGAAATGAGAGGGAGGGGAGGAGAAAGGTATGGGAGGGAGGAGGAGAGGAGAGGAGGGAGAGGAAAGGAGGGGAGTGAGGAGAAAGGAGAGGGAGGGTGGAGAAGGAGAGGGAGGGAGGAGGAAAGGAGAGGGAGGGAGGAGGAAATGAGAGGGAGGGAGGAGGACAGGAGAGGGAGGGAGGAGGAAAGGAGAGGGAGGGAGGAGGAAATGAGAGGGAGGGAGAAGGACAGGAGAGTGAGGGAGGAAATGAGAGGGAGGGAGGAAAGGAGAGGGAGGGAGGAGGAAAGGTGAGGGAGGGAGGACAGGTGAGGGAGGGAGGAGGACAGGTGAGGGAGGGAGGACAGGTGAGGGAGGGAGGAGGACAGGTGAGGGAGGGAGGAGGAAAGGTGAGGGAGGGAGGGAGGGAGGAACGTCCAGGCTGTTGATTGGATATTGCAGATAATAGGATAGACCACTACACTTCCGCGTTACATTGAAATCAGGGAGGAGATTGCGGGGGCCTGCGGGGGGGTCAAATGAATGGATGTGGACGAGAGCCGTGATGGAAGTGGTTGCCGATACGGCTGTGGGGGTGCCACACGAAGCTCCCCCTCTGATAGAACAGTCCACATTCATTCGAGCGTCATCTCGCGTCGTCCAGACTCCATGGGCACTCTGCGCATGTCCATGCGGAATAGGTGCTTTAAAATGGGCTTTTTCTCTGCCGATTTAGTTCTGATCGATTAGTTATGGTCACGGCGTGTTCAGGAGAGCGAGGCGCATAAACGTCTATTCGATCATGTCTCTAGCACCCCCACAGCCGTATCGGCAACCACTTACATCACGGCTCTCGTCCACATTCATTCATTTGACCCCCCCGCAATCTCCTCCCTGATTTCAGAATCCCGGAAGTGTTACGGTGGTCTATAGCCTGCAGTGCAGCGCCCCTGGCGATAAATCACCTTTCCTTGGTAAATAATGTACAGTATGTAGCGCTACCACGGCTACATTTCTGGGGCAACAGTGGCTCGGGAGGTAGAGCAGTCGTCTGTAATCCGGAGGTTCTCTGTTCGATTCCCGATCCTCCCGGGTAAAAATGTGAGGAACAAAATTGCAAAGCGCTTTCGATAAAAGCAGTTTTTTTTTTATTAAGTCGAATTTTTAATTTTATGTTAATGCAATATGTAGTTTGCTTAGCATTGCATATATGCAGCCAAGGACCAGCAAAGGACCAAAGGAAGCAATACATTAATTTCCATGTCATGTTGTCTGTTGCAGGTATTGCATATCTGGGAGGGGTGTGCAGCGCCAAGAGGAAGTGTGTGTTAGCAGAGGACAACGGACTCAACCTGGCCTTCACCATCGCTCACGAGCTGGGTCACAAGTAGGTCTCCGCCACCGTAGCATTGGGTTCTGTTAGCTGGTGCATTGGGTTCTGTTCAGGGTGTAAAAAGTACCCAGAAATTATACTTAAGTGAAAGTATGGTTACCGTCTCAAAATCGTACTCAAGTAAAAGTCAGAGTATCTGGCTAAAAACACACTTGAGTAAAAGTCAAAACGTTTCTGCTTTTAAATTTACTTAAGTACTAAACAGTTTCTGACTGTCTATTCTTCTGAAAGCAGGTGTTTAATCAAAGATCATCACTTTCTAGTCTTGCACAAGGAGTCAAGTCAAGAGTTTTATTTGTCACGGCATACAAGGATACAGTGAAATGCGGGAGGTCATGCCCGCAGCGATTGTGCAATAATACAAGTAATAAGAATAAGACATAACAGGTATAATGTACATAAAGTTTCAAGTTTCAAGTTTCTTTATTAGTTGTCATACAGAAGTACAGAATACTTTTATATAAAATGCTTCTTTCTGTTTTGCTCCAGAGATTGTGCTAGATAAAAATAGATAAGTATAAAATAAGTATAGTAAGTATAAAAAGAAGTCAAGTACGTAGAAAAAAGTGTTCAATATATACATATATACAATGTACAATGCAGAGTAAAGTTTACAAAAAGCATGGTAAAAGACATGCTAAGATCCTGCAATAGTGCAATACAATGTTAGCTACGGATGAGGCACTGGGTCTTATGTAAACTACTATACAATACTATACTATACAATTTACAGTTATACTATATATATCCTTATGCTATCTTGCTATATCCATCTATTTACTATACAAGAACCACTCCCGTTCTTATTTTTTTTTAAAGTGACCTTTTCATCGTGTAAAGTGACCAATCAGCATGGGTATGGGCGGGTTAATTTTCCATTGATGGGGATTTGATTGGCTGTTTTTAAATAAAGCGCGGCCGCAGGATTAATAATGTTAACGTTAGTTCGGCCAGAGAAACAAATATACTAATTAAAATGGTTGGACCTGCGAGATTTGTACTTGGTCTGCATTTTAAATGTAAGAAGTAGAAAATTATGTTTTTTTTCTCTGAAATGTAATTGAGTAAAAGTACAAGTATACAAACCTAATAATACTTGAGTAAAGTAAAAATCCCCCAAAACAGTACTTAAGTATTGTAACAAAGTACAATTACTCAAGTACTTTACACCCCTGGTTCTGTTAGCCAGTGCATTGGGTTCTGTTAGTTGGTGCATTTTGGAACAAAATCCTCTCATCAAATCTCTTTTCCCCCTCTCTCATCCCCAACTCGTCTTTCAATGATGAAGTTATTTAGGATTTTGCTGAGTTACTTGCAACGTTACCGAAATAATATTTTGTTACTGGACTGCAATAAAAGCAACACACATTCTTGACCCAAAACTACTTGTAGGTCTCCTCTACAGTTTCTATACTGACCTAGTCAGTAATGTAACTGGAATACAAGTAGATCTCCTCTACATGGCTACTTGCTTCTATACTGACCTAGTCAGTAATGTAACTGGGATACAAGTACAGTATGTCTCCTGGTGAATTGAAATTTAATTGAATTGAAAATGGGCGACCCTGATGTAAACAAGACGAAAGTCTTTCTCTGGTCTGCATCCCCTTAACAATTGTGTGTATTGAGCCGTACTGTATTGTACCCATTCTGCAATCTGTTAATACAATTTCAATCAATCAATCAATCAATCAATCAATCAATCAATCAATCAATCTACATGGCTACTTGCTTCTATACTCACCTAGTCAGTAATATAACTGGGATACAAGTACCGGTATGTCTCGTCTACATGGCTACTTGCTTCTATACTGACCTAGTCAGTAATGTAACTGGGACAACAGTATGGTCAACACATGTGTTTCTGAGTGGTTGCCATTCAAATGGAGGGAATATGATGTAGTCATTCTTCCACAACTGAACAGCAGATGTTTTACACACTCTGACATTCAGCAGTGCATACAAAGTGGATTGATTGATTGAGAGTTTATTCGGTGATTGCAATTAAAACAAAGGAGAGGAGGACACTCTGAGCAGAATGCGTCGCTTTGTTACGGTCGATGCGACGAAGGAACGACACAATACATCTTGTGTCCATGTTTGTTTCCACGGTAACAGGTATAAACAAAGCCCTCAGGAGCGACCACACTGATCCATCACACGGCCCTGATAAAACTGAGGGGGGGGGGGGGGGGGGGGGCATCGCTGTCCATTGGTTTGTTTTCAAACGGAACATAGACCACTGCACTTCCGCGTTACATTGAGCT
>NC_140166.1:76275037-76310037 GCF_963971535.1 Notolepis coatsorum | reverse complement strand
GTATTAGTGGCTTTGGCATTCTTTATGGTTCTTCAGTGGTTCGTCGTGGTTCTTTAGTCGTTCTTCAGTGGTTCTTTAGTGTTTCTTTGGTGGCTCTTTAGGTGGATTGTGTGTGTGCTAGGGTGCTTTTGGCAGCTTTTGGTGACTCTAAAGTGAACGGGTTGTGGCGCTGGTGCAGAAAAGATGGCTTCCGTTAGGGATTTTGTGGATCACCCTTCACATGACATGTTGGAGAGGTTTTCAAAAGAACAGCTTCTCGAGCTTGCTGTGCACTACAAGGTCGAGCTTACTCCCAGTGAGAAACGTTTGAAACCATCTGCCTTGGGTGCTTTGAGGGTTTTGCTCATTAGGGAACAGGTGCTTGAGGAGAGGGTGGAGGAGCCTCCTTCGTCTGGCGCATCTCCGCTATTACCTGGCATAGAGGGTGACTGGAGGATAAGGGAGTTGGAGTTTAAGGAAAGGCAGCTACAGCACGAGCGTGAGGAGAGGAGAGAGGAGCGTGAGTTTAAGGAGAAACAAATGTTGTTGGAGCACGAGCGTGCACAGAAGGATCTTGAATATAAGCATGCTGCCTTGCAGGCGGGTGCTCTGCATCCAGAGTCACGTTCCGGTTTTGATGTAGGCAGGAATATTAGGATGGTGCCTCCATTTTTTGAGAAAGACGTGGAAAGATATTTTCCCCTTTTTGAACGGGTGGCAACCACATTGAAGTGGCCTGATACCGCCTGGACACTGCTGCTGCAATGTGTTTTAGTTGGTAGGGCACAAGAAGCCTACACTGCTCTGTCCCTTGAACAAAGCGCTGATTATGAGCTGGTTAAAGCTTCCATTTTGAGGGCTTATGAGTTGGTTCCTGAGGCCTATCGTCAGCGTTTTAGAGGTTATCGCAGGTTGGAGGGGCGGTCTTATGTTGAGTTTGGTAGGGAGAAGGAGAACCTGTTTGACAGGTGGTGCACTTCTCAGAAGGCAGAGTCAAGAGAGCAGCTTAGGCAGTTGATTCTCCTAGAGGAATTTAAAAGATGTGTTCCTGATACCGTTTCCACACATCTAAATGAGCGTGGGGTATCGAAGATAGGCGACGCCGCTGTCTTCGCTGATGAGTTTGTGTTGACACACAAGTCCGTGTTTTTGGAGGACTACCGTGTTGAGTCCGGGGATAGGCGTCCTGTTCAGGGGGGCCGTTTCCCAAAACCTGTGTCTGCTGGTCAGTTAACTTCACCTCCTAGGCAGGGTGGGTCTGCTGGTGCATTCCCAGAAGGGATTATCTGTTTTTACTGTAAAGAACCTGGTCATATCGTTGCTGGGTGCCCGGTGCTTGAGCAGAAAAATGTCAGGACCGTGGCTCTGGTAGAAACCATATGCAGGACGCCTATGCCAACGTTAGATGGGGATGGGGAAAGTATCAAACGTGTGGACAAAGAACTCGAGGGTTCCTCAAGGTTTATGATGAATGGATTTGTTTCCCTGACTAATGCACTAGAGTCCAAACAGGCTATAACAATTTGGAGAGATACCGGTGCTTTTCAGTCCCTCATTCTGGAGGGGGTTTTGCCGTTTTCAGAAAACTCTTCTTTGCATTCCGGTGTCGTTGTTCGGGGCTTTGGGGGTGGATTTGTGGATGCACCTTTGCATGAGGTCACGCTCAATTCTCCCTTAGTATCAGGCAATGTTGTTGTGGGGGTATGTTCTCACATTCCCATAAAGGGGGTGTCCTTCATTCTAGGGAATGATTTGGCTGGTGACAAAGTGTTGGCTACTCCGGTTGTAACTCCCATTCCTGTGGTTTCTGAGGTCTCTAATGAGCTGGCACAGAAACATCCAGGAGTGTTTCCTGTGTGTGCTGTGGCACGAGAAATGTCAAAGGACAAAAGTGATGTTGTTGATACTTCGACTTGGGACATTACACTTAGTGACACATTCTTTGTTGAGTTAAAATGTGTACCTGTTGAGAATTTTGGAAAGCACACTGTGGATGTACCTCTGCATAATGATTCTCTTGATTATGGTTTTGTGTTAGGCCCGGTGGTGAAACCAGAGTTGACAGGCGTGCCGCAGAAGCATGTGACAGGAGATGATATGGCAGCGCAGTGTCTCAAGGTCTTCCCAGCCTGTACGGTGGCTGAGGCCACGAACGAATTGGAGGATGAGTGTGGGAAGGATGCTATGAGAGGTGCTGTTGTTTCATGTGACACCGTTCTAGTTGGAGAGGCTACTAAGCTTGACTTAGGCTGCCAGCCTTCCCACAATAGCTCTATTGTCCCTAATGTTTCACTTGTGGGCAGGGATGGTCCCAGTATGTCAGTTGATGATTCTGACATTGATCCACATGTCCACACTGATTCTCTGCCATGCACTAGGTGTGATGGTCAACCTAGTTACCTGTGTCCTGTGGAGCAGGAGCCGCCTTCGCGACCTGGTCTGTTGAGTGGCAGCCATTTTGATTTTGATCAGGACAAAGTTATTTTGGGTGACGCCATTTTAGATGGTGTTCCAGACGTTATTGTGACTGTCGTACTGCCATATTCCCGGTACACTGGGGCTGTACCTGAGGCGGTACAGCCTACTCTGGATGTTCACGGTGTGCAGTATCCTGAACTGCCAGTGCCAGGTGGGATGGATATGGGTGCGGTGGTGGTATCAGTGATCTATGGTTTTGTTGTGCTGTGTTCTGTTCTGTTAAGCGCAGTTCTCAGGTTGATTTTGGTTTGCAGTATAATTTTGACAGATCGGTATCGGTGGTCGTGTTCGACAGGGGCCGACCCGGTTCTTGCCTTGAACCATTTTGATGTTTACGTTGGATCCTCCAGTTTACCCCTTGTTGTGTATACAGACCATAACCCTTTGGTTTTTCTTCGCAGCATGGTGAACTCGAACCATCGTTTGATGCGATGGAGTTTGTTCCTCCAGGCGTATAACTTGGATATTCGCCACATCGTGGGAGGGACAACATGCTAGCAAACGCCCTCTCACGATCATAGTACAGGTGTTTGTGGTACCCGTTATCGCTGTTGTGGTAGTGGCCCTGACAACTAAGGGGTCACAGTTGTTTTTTGTTTTGTTTATGGGTTGTTGTGTAGTGGTTGCCTCTTGGGCAACCAGTTTGGTGGGGGAGGTGTTATGTACTAGAGGCCTGATCACTCCTGTGTCACCGGGCATGCAGGTGAGGCCTGCCAATTAGCCAATTAGTGCTGATTGGTTACCTGCTGGGGAGCTTTAAAGGCAGACCTAGTAACACACATGCACTGTCTGTGCTTAGAGAAAGAGCTGTTAGGTTCTTCAGTCCTTGTCCGTTGGGTTTGCACTAGTACCTTAGTTACATTTACCTTAATAGTTCCTTGAGTTAGTAGCACTTTGAGTTAGAGCACGGGGTTTTGGTGTTGGTTTGCACATAGGTTGCATGCCCCTGAGCCAGGGTCGTAACACACACACACACACACACACACACACACACACATACACACACACACACACACACACACACACACACACACACACACACACACACACACACACACACACACACACACACACACACACACACACACACACACACACACACACACACACACACACACACACACACTCTTTCTCCTGTATGTGTCTCTGTTTCTCTCCCGCCAATCATCTCTCCTCTTCTGTCTTAAAGGAACACTCCAATATTTTGGGAAATTAGCTTATTTGCCATCTACCCTGGAGATAGACAAGAAGATGCATACCTTTTTCTTCTCTGTGCATGCAGTAGGCAGGCATTAAAGCGTTCCGTCTTGAGACGGAATTCCGTCGATTTGAATCGGAGTCTGACGGATTTCCCGTCAATTGGCTACCTGGTAGGGATGTCCCGATCACGTTTTTTTGCTCCCGATCCGATCCCGATCATGTGATTTTGAGTATCTACCGATACCGATATTTCCCGATCCGATTTTCTTTTTACTTTTTATTCAACAAACATGACCATGTTCACGTCTTAAACTCATACTGAGGCCTTAGTTTTGGTTTTAAATTGCATATCATCATTCATTTATTTATTGTCACAGAGCAGAATAATTTTGCCAAAACAAACCAATAGTATCCAGCTGCAGAACGGCAGACCAGCCACACTCTCAGACCCAAACACATTTCCTTTGATTTAATTATACATCAAATGATTTAGGAAGTAAACTTTTCACCTGGATAACGTCAACATTCAGGGTGAATGTAATGTGAGAAAAAAAAATAAAAAATAAATTTGGGTTTGTTTTGGCAGAATTCTTCTGCTCTGTGTGACAATAAATAAATGAATGATGATATGCAATTTAAAACCAAAACTAAGGCATCAGTATGAGTTTAAGATGTGAACATGGTCATGTTTGTTGAATAAAAAAAATAAAGAAATAAAAAAAGGCAGATTTTTTATTTTTTTTTGCCGATCCCGATCTTTGGAAAATCACGTGATTGGCCCCGATCCCGATCACGTGACATCCCTACTACCTGGTATAATATGATTTGTAGATGCATACAGATTGAAACTAAATTGAGCCAATCAGGCGTCAAATATCATGAAAAAGGGAATTTTTTTCCTACCGCGGCCACGCCAAGCAGTCATGGCGAGCAATAATGGCAGGACGCACGCAGCGACTAGAGAGACAGGATTACGCTAATAGTAGAAAAAAGTTTCAGTCAAGCGACCTGCACAACCCTGCCCCCACACACACGCTACTGCATCAAAGTTACTTATGATTAACAAAGGCATTCGTTTTGTGGCATTAACGTTATAGTTACACGTTCAATAACATCAGTGTATTTACCCGACCATATAGCATTGTTGGTCATTCATAGCTCAGTTCCTTCCTTTGCTCAGAGAGCCCGTACAGAATTGTAGCCATTCTGCAATCTGTTAATAAAGTTTTCAATCAGACAAATGTATAGAAAAGCTTTTATTATAACATTCGTTGCAGTAAAATCATCATGCCTCGTTTGGTACTCCTGTTATTAGCTCCGGTACGTTTGTTATTGATTCTGTCGCGTAAATCAATGGTGGACCTCCCGGAAGTAAAAAACGAATAAGCGCTTGCCGATTGGTGGTAAGAACAGCAGAGGCGGGTACAAGCGGTGTGACGTAATTGGCAGAATCGACTGTCAATCAAAATTGTTCTGTTGCCGTCTACCATGCATTGCTTTGGTTGAGCGATAGCGCTCTCTTATTAAAACTCATAAACAAGTCTTGAGCGAGACAAGTTAGTCTGTTAGGTTATGAAAGCCAGTGAGTATTGTATGACTCAGACTTCAGCAATAATCATGACTCATGAGCATTATAAAATAAAAACACATGGCATAGTGGAATACCATAAAGTACCATAAGTACGTAAAGAGGCCTATGTTCATATCGGTGAGCACAATTTGTAACACAAAAAGAGAGACGTGTAGCCTATTTATTTATTTAATATTGTATTTATTCATTTTATTATTATTATTTTATTTGTTGCCATGCCTAAAATAATAGTCAAGCATAGGGCTAAAACATTTTCATAAACAATAATATATTTTTTTGTTATATGGTTATAATAAAAGCTTTTCTATACATTTGTCTGATTGATTGATTGATTGATAACTTTATTAACAGATTGCAGAATGGGTACAGTACAGTATGGCTCAATACACATAATTGTTAAGGGGATGCAGACCAGAGAAAGACTTTCATCTTGTTTACATCAGGGTCCCCCATTTTGTCCCCCACATAATATATATGACACACATGACATACAGATAGACAATGCACGTGACCACGCCTACTCCCGTGCATGCCTACAAGACACAGGGAGTGGTCACATCTACGCCCTTCCAAGTCTGAATTCCATACGTGAAAAACATCCAAGGGACCTCAGGGCGCTGAAGAGCGAGACGCTCAGCCAGTATTCATATAACTAGGGTTATAGGATAACCTTTGTTTGTGGCCACGTCAAATGCACCCCCTGAGGGCCCATAAGCCCCTGCCAGGGAGGAGGGGAGTCCCGTCCACCCGCCCGTCCTAACGAAGGGGGGGGGAGGCAGTCAACTACAACCAATGTGCGAAAAAGGGAACCAGTCACCCTAGAACGCACAGTGCAAGCGGGACCACGTGTGGCACAGCACTCCACGGTCCACACCCACACACACCTGCCTGGGAGACACGAGTGGAGTGTGCCCTGACGCCTGCGGGGGGAACCTGTCCAGCCAAAGTGTAGCAGAGGGCAATGCCCTCGCACAACCAATGTGACAGGCGTTGCTTGGACAGCGCCTCACCCGCGTGAGAGCCACCGTAACAAACAACAGTTGATCGGTAGCCGTGAGATCCTGCAATGCGACTAAGGTAAACCTTCAGCGTACGGACAGGACACAACAGGTGAAGGCTTGCCTCCAACTCACTAGTGTGAGGAGGAGGGTGAAACGCCTGAAGCACAATATCCCTGGAGCGATAAGAGCTCCGGATATTCTTTGTCACGAAGGCCAGATTAGGCCTCAGAGTCGCACTGCTATCGGCCCGAATAGACAGGCACTCTGACCGCACCGAGAGAGCACACAGCTCACCCACGAGTTTAGCGGAGGTGATGGCCAAAAGGAACGCGGTCTTAAAGACAGACGATCCAATGGCGCCTGCTCAAGAGGCTCAAACGGGGCCCACAACAGCCTTTCCAGGAACAGTTGGAGGTCCCGACTCGGAGACAGAGCACGTTCCACAGGCTTGAGACGCTGTGTGCCAAGCAGGAAACGTCTCACGAGAGGGTGGCTGAACAGTGTTCTGCCCTCAAATCCCACATGACAAGAAGATATAGCTGCACTGTCGAGGCCGACCGTCTATCCAGGATAGACTGGAGGAAGGACAGAACCAAGTCCAGGTGGCATGACACCGGGTCCAGGCCCCCAACCTCACACCACTCTCGAACCATACACACCACTTCCCTGCCTAAGCCGCGGTAGTGGACGGAGCCTGCGCGTTCTGGATGGTGTTAACCACAGTAGAGTTAAGACGCATCCCCTCCAGATTCACCTTTTCAGCAGCCAAGCCATTAGAGGCTGCCCCAGAACAGGAAGCAGAAACAGTGTTCCGCGTTACCACGGAACAGGCCACGGCGGGGCCACCAAGAGCTGAATCAGGGCCGGGAACCACACAGCTGTGCCCCGGTCTGGTGCGACCAGGATCAAAGTCCTGCGCTCCTGACGTACCCGCCCCAACAGCTGAGCTATCAGGTGTATGGGGGGGAACGCATACAGAATCCCGGGCGGCCACAGACCGAATTGGCCGCCGCCCGGTGGAGACGGGGGAGCGTACTCCTCCCTGTCTGTAGACATACGACGCCGACGTCGTGCTGTCCGTCCTGATCAGACCATGCTCGCCCATCACATGATGGCCGAGCTGTCTGAGGACTAGAAGCACTGCCTTCAATTTCAACACATTGATATGTAGTGCAGACCGGGCAGCATGGTCCTTGCCAGCTGTCCCCTACTGCGTCGGTCCGACACGCCCCCCCCCCCCCCCCCATCCCGTGAGGGAGGCGTCAGTGAAGACCGTGACGTGTGACGTGCGTCAGTGAAGACCATGGGGACCCGGCTGGTGAAGGCCCCAGGCCCCCCCCAGTGGGCGAGGTCCCCCAGTACTGATATGGGAACCTTCAGCTGCTTCTACTTGACTCTCACAGGGTCTATTTTCATACTGAAAAACCCACCTCTGTATCCTCCTCATGAAGAGGAGCCCCCCTACCTGTGCGCGGCGTAGCTCGACCGCCCTCGAAGTCCCTCGGTTCACTGCCAGAATCGAGGACAGACCAGAAAAGGGCAGACGTTCCGTGGAGGTAGAGCAGTCGTCTGGTAATCCAGAGGTTCCCGGTTCGATTCCGCTCCTTCCGGGCAGCGTGTCGAAGAGTCCTTGAGCAAGACACTTAACCCCTAATTGCTCCCGATGAGCAGGTCGGCACCTTGCATGGTTGCCTCCGCCGTTGGTGTGTGAATGTGTGAGAGAATGTGTGAGTGAATGGGTCAAATGTGAGTAACAAATTGTAAAGCGCTTTGGTTAAAAGCGCTATATAAAAAAGCAGCCATTTACCATGAGGCCAAATGTCTCAGAACTTCACAGATCTATGTTATGTTATGTTATGTTATGTTATTTCATCTTATCTCATCTCATCTGCATGTCTGTGTGTCCTCCTCTGTCCTCAGTATGGGAATGAGTCATGATGATGACCATGCCACCTGCACAGGCCACTCCCACATCATGTCTGGCGAATGGGTGAAGGGCAGGAACCCCAGCGACCTATCCTGGTCCTCCTGTAGCCGTGACGACCTGGAGAAATTCCTCAGGTGAGGCTTACCTTGCTCACTCAAGACCAAGGACACCCACATATTGTACCTACATGACAACATGTCTGTCTCTCCAAAGGCTTCAAGAGAATGAAAAGATCTGATATCAATTTGGTTTATTTTAGTGCATTTCTTTTATATTTAAGAGGAGGTTTTGAAGTAATTTGATCGTCACAAGGAACAAAGCATTCCAACATAAGGGCTTAAGACATTGGTAATTTACTTGTTACTTTTGTGAAATCATCCATTTAAAATGTTCAAGTCAATGTCTTCGGCCCGCCCCCCCCCCCCCCCCCCCCCCCCCGGCCACGTTGCGTTTCAGTGAGTCCCACATCAAAGTTTCTGGCCAGCCGTGTTCTAGAGACAATCCCTTCCAGGGATAAGGGTCTGGTTCATAAAGAATATCCACTGCACATGCGATCCAAGGGGATATTAACCCTTTCACTGCCACACTACAGAAGGTTAACCCTTTCACTACCACACTACAGAAGGTTAACCCATTCACTACCACACTGCAGACGGTTAACCTTATGTAGTGTGGTAGTGAAAGGGTTAACCAGTTGTTGTGTGGCAGTGAAAGGGTTAACCTGCTGTATTGTCGCATTTAACACATTGGTTGCCAGCAGGGGGTGCGCGATTTATCGCTTGAGTGCCACCACTCTAATTAATGAGAGGACGAGCACATTTGCGAACGCATAAACTATATCTTAAATTATGGCTATGTGTCTAATACGCCCGTCGCTTATCAATGACTTGCTTGCAGTCAACATGTACGAAACTGATTGTTTTTTCATCACTACATTTCCGTTTTATACCGTTTTGAATAGGAGTATAGTTTTGGAGATTTCTAGAAAAAAGAAAGATTCCGCGATAATAGCCCTTTAGTGGAATACACACAACACGTTGTCATTTTCCGGCTGATTTATGAATCGTTTTCAAATAAACGCTAGATTATCGATAGTATATGTGTACTTATGCACACTAGAGAAGCGGGCTGAAAGATCAATTATCTATGTCCTGCCTGGCGCTAACGTTACGCACACACACATACACACATAGGAGACACATTGTGAACGCTGTGAAAAGAAACTCTGATTAACCCAATACTGGTAGAATAAAGTCCTTACCTCACATCAGATGTTCTGCAAAAATATTAATCCAATTCCTGATCGCCATTCCAAATATTGATCGCGTTTATTGATCCAACGGTATACCTCGAAACACATAATCGACGCGTCTTCCAGTGCCCTCAGTGGATGCAATAGTCTCAGGTCGGTGGATGAAGTGGGAGGGGGCGTGGAGAGGAGGAAAATCACGTGGAACGGATTGTGGAGCATGGAATCTAATAGGCTAAGCTTCATCATCAGAGCCACATATGATGTCCTGCCCTCACCAACCAATCTACATCTCTGGTATGGAGAGGACCCAACCTGTCTCCAGTGTGCAGCCCCAGCAACCCTCAAACACATCTTAGTGGGTTGCAAGACCAGTCTAACTCAAGGAAGATACACCTGGCCCCATAACCAGGTACTGAAGTGCTTGACTGCCGAACTTGAGAACAAGAGAGTAACCACCAACGCCATGCCTCTAAATGCCCAAACTACCTTCCCACGGAAAACAACCTTCATCCGGGAAGGGGAGAAACGGCGGACCAAGCCATCACCTCCGAACTCAGGCCCACTGAACGCAGCCCGGGATTGGGAAATGCGGGTAGACCTCAGCCAGAGGCTTACCTTCCCATCTGAAATGGCAGCGACCAACCTGCACCCAGACCTGGTCCTCTGGTCCAAATCTTGCCGGTGTGTCTTCATCGTTGAGCTGACGGTCCCATGGGAGGAAGCCATCGATGAGGCATTCGAACGGAAGAGGCTGCGATATGCCAACTTAGCAGCTGAAGCAGAGGGGCGGGGCTGGAACGTGAAGGTGTGGCCAGTGGAGGTGGGCTGCAGAGGCTTTGTAGCCAGTTCCACCACAAGGCTCCTGAAGGAATTAGGGATCAGAGGACAGGCCCAACGGAAGGCAATTAAAGAGCTTGCCACTGCAGCAGAACGGAGCAGTCACTGGTTGTGGCTGAAACGTAGAGACGCATCATGGGCTGCTAAATGAACACGTGGTGCCACCGTGCAACACGCACCCAGGCCTGATCAGCCTGTGGTGGGCCAACCTCGGCAGAGGGTGTATTGTGATAAATGGCCGAAACACCCAATGAGGTTGGGGAACACAACTGAAGATGTGTCGTACTGGTGGCACCACGTGATTATTGCCAAATTCCACCCCACTCCAACCTCATTCAATTGTTGTGCTGAATATTTAGGGATCTTTAACAACTAGTCCTATTAAGAATCCATCAGGTTACATGCCTCAGAAGTAAAATGTGGACCCCGGAGTTTTTTCCCCTGATGCATTCCAATCTACTCCATTCCAATGGGTGCAATACCATCCGGGAGACGATAGGGGGCGGTATTTGCCCTTTTCGAGCTCAGAGCCAGTCCCAATGATAACGTGAGGCTGGATGGATGAAAAATTTATGGATATCGCTAATAAAAGAAATAACGATTAAATAACGAGATTTCTCGTCATTGGCACTCAACGCATGGCGGCCAACAACGAGATTTCTCGTCATTGGCACCCAATGTGTTAAAGGGTTAATCCTTTGGTAGTGTGGTAGTGAAAGGATTAAGCTGCTCCATACAGATCGGAAGGAGTGCAAGCGAACCTGGATTATCGTGCATGCAATCGCTGTTGGCTAGAGGCCAAAAACATCAGAATTCCCTTGCAAGGGCAAACATTTTATAATAATTGTGTGTACATTAGAATGTTTTCTATCACCTAATTTCAAAACTGAGTTTGATTTTTAAATAGGCAAACAATTATGAAATATCTATTTTTGTCTACCAGCATTGACAATGGAGACATGGCATTATATATAGCACGGTTGTGTTTTGAACCCAATGTGCAGGCAAGGAGACACGTCAGGCAGAACTGAGCAAAACCCAATATGGGTATATTTAATATAATAGTATAAAAGTCCAGGCATGGGTCGGTACACAGAGGAGGTTCTCGTAATGTCCAGGATATATACACAGGGCATGGAAGTCAGACAGACGGAGTTATAGCAGGAGCAGTTGTCATCAGCCAGGTGTAGGTCAGAGCAGTACTTTGTGAACCAGGTCAGTGTCTCCACGATCTGACAGCTTCTCTATGTCTGAGGCGGGTTTATATACCGTGATGCACTCTGCCTCCAGACCGCACATCAGCTGCCTCCTACTACAACAGCTGTAACCAATATAAGATAATGAGAGTGGCAGAGTGGGGAGGAGAACATAGAGAGACAGGAGTACTCACAATGAGGAACCACGACAATATAACTCACCGGAGTTGAACTCACAAAGACCGCAAACGGTCTTCCTTTGATACAAACATGCATATCAATAACCTTTTCAAAATCCAAGTGATGTCAAGTCGGAATAGAGGACCGTTTTTATAGAATACCATTTCAAAGTATATGTGTTTTATGCTGTGGTTTTAGAACTACAACTGAAGTTTACATTTACATTTTTTCATTTAGCTGACGCTTTTATCCAAAGCGAGTTCTGTACGACAAGTCATCAGGAAGGCACAACTCTTATCAGCTGATGTGTAATAATGTTCATCAAAGTGTTGAGTGCTACAGTGTAGGTTCGTTTATTAGGACATGTGCATGGCAGTAAGGTTAGTTAGGGTTAGATTTTTTTAAATTATTTTATTTAATTTTTTATTTAAGATAATGGTTGAAGTGCGTCTTTAGTCAACAGCGAAAGATTGGATGGGTTTCGGCTGTCCTAACTGGGGTGGGTAGTTCATTCCACCATTGTGGGGCAAGGACTGAGAATAGGCGACTTCTCTTTGATGACCCTCCCGGAGCTCTGATAGGAGTAGGTCTGAGGCGGCCAGAAGATGCAGAGCGTAGGGGTATTGAGGGTGTAGAGACCATTGACCAGAGGTAGGCGGGAGCGGTTCCCTTTGCTGCACGGTATGCCAGGTTGAGGGCCTTGAAGCGGATTCGTGCAGCAATGGGGAGCCAGTGCAGGTTCCTAAGAAGTGGGGTGACATGGGACGACTTCGGTAGGTTTGAGATCAGGCGGGCCTCTGCGTTCTGGATGAGTTGAAGAGGCTTGGTGGCAGTGGTCGGGAGGCCAACAAGCAGTGCGTTGCAGTAGTCGAGGCGGGAGATGACTGTTGATTGGACGAGGAGTTGGGTGGCTTCTTTTGTCAGGAAGGGGCGGATCCTTCTGACGTTGCTCAGAGGGGAATCTGCAGGTTCTGGTTGTCGCTGCGATGTGAGCAGAGAAGTTCAACTGGTCATCGAGGACAACACCAAGGTTCTTGGCGGTCGGGGACGCGGTCACAGCTGCATTCTCGACTGTGATGGAAAGGTTGGTCAGGGGGGAGGATTTGGCCGGCAGGTGGAGCAATTCTGTTTTGCTTAGGTTCAGTTTGAGGTGGTTGGTCGTCATCCAGGCGGAGATGTCGGACAGACAGGCGGAGATCCGCTCAGAGACGTGGATATCTGAGGGAGGGAAGGAGAGGAAGAGTTGAGTATCATTGGCATAACAATGATACGAGAAGGCATGAGACGTGATAATGTTACCCAGTGATTTAGTGTAGAGGGAGAAGAGAAGGGGTCCTAGGATCGAGCCCTGGGGGACACCCGTCCGCAGGGGGCGGGTGACCGACAGGGTCCCTCTCCATGAGACTTGGTAGGAGCGGTCATTGAGGTATGATGTCAGCCATGTCAGCGCAGAGCCAGCCACTCCCATTCCTGCGAGGGCCGCGAGGAGGATCTGATGGTTGACTGTGTCGAAGGCTGCAGATAGATCTAGGAGAATCAGGACAGAGGAGAGGCCTTTCGCTTTTGCTAAGTGAAGTGCCTCTGTGACCGCAATGAGGGCCGTCCGGAAGCCTGACTGATTAGGGTCTAGGAGGTCATTCTGTAAGAGATAAGCAGTGAGTTGGTTGTATACAGCACGTTCAAGTGTTTTAGAAAGGAAGGAGAGAAGAGAGACAGGACGATAGTTGCCTATGACGGTGGGGTTCAGGGTTGGTTTCTTTATTAGCGGTGTGACTCTGGCTTGTTTTAGGGAGGTGGGGACCACCCCCGAGTTGAGGGAGGAGTTGATGGTTGCAGTTAGGAATGGGAGGATGTCTGGTGCTATGGTCTGGAGGAGTGGGGAAGGTAGCCGGTCCAGCTGGCATGTAGTCGGACGGTTCGACGTTACCAGTGTCAGGGTCTCGGCTTCTGTAATGGGAGAGAAAGATGACAGAGTGAAGGATGAGGTTCTCGATTCAGTATTTGGAATGGGTGGGGGTTGGGAGAAGGAGCTGCGGATGTTCTCCACTTTTTCCTCGAAGAAGATTGCAAAGTCTTCGGCAGAGAAAGATGAGGGAGGAGGGGGTGAGGGGGTGAGGAGGGATGACATGGTAGCATGCAGTTTGCGAAGGTTCTTGGCAGAGGCCTCGATCCTATGGTGAAAGAAAGAAGCTTTGGCATTAGTAATGGTTTTGGAGAATGTTAACAAGAGGTTGTGATATGTGTCGATGTCAGCAGTGAGGCGTGACTTTCTATACTTCCGCTCAGCCGCTCTCAGGACCTGTTCTTCTTCTCTGGTTGTTAATCTGGTAGTCATCCACCTCCATCGGTCAGACTGCGGTGATAAGTGTTGTGTAAACACAACGCAGCCACACATCACTCTCTTACCTTCCCCACAGTCAAACTGGGGTAATGACCCAATGCTACTGTTATGTGTTCACTGTGTGGGCGACCATCATTCTATTCTCCGTCACTATCACTATTATTATGCATGGCAAGAAAATAATTACAACATTTGAAGTAAAACATCATTACTATTGTGTGACTATGTTTGTACAACTATATCTTATATTTGAACCCAAGTTGACAATTTCTCCCAGTGATTCACAGCATCTTTAATACTATTATGATGAGATTCACAGCATTTCAGCCAAAACTGACCTAGCAGCACCTACAGTATTTCAATGTCAATGGGTTGAATGTGGTCCATTAAGCTGGGCATTCAGATCAATTATATGCCCCTCAAGTTTATGCCTGGAAGGAATTTTAAGCCTGGTCACGTTGAACGGTTTCCATCGGTTACTAGTTTGGGATGCTCCGTCTGTAACGAGTAGAGCCAGAACCCAAACGCAGACACAGAACCACCAGAGAAGGGAGTAAAACCCAAATGCGGGTACATTTATTATACAACGTATATGGAACAGGGGAATTCTAGGAATTGGGGTAAACTAATAAATGTCCAAACAAGGTGTGTGTTGTAAAAAAAATAAAAAAAAATAACAAAGTGTCAAAAGAAAGCCACAGGAACAATTCAAGTCTAATTGCCTGGGAACAAAAATATAAAAAAAAACTCACGGGACAAAACAAAGAGTAAAGATTCCAGGGAATAAATAAAGGGAGCAGGCAGGAGGTTCACCAGGCAGGGTAGTCAGGCCGGGACTGTGGCACAAGGGAGAAACAACTAAGATATAAACTAAAAAATATAGAACTAAAAGCTACTATATTCCCTTCAGTCCATGAAACTAAAATATGTAGAACTAAAAGCTACAATATTCCCCTCAGTCCATTAAAGTAACTAAAGGATGTAGAACTAAAAGCTACAATATTAACCTCAGACTCAGTCCACTAAACTAAAGACTACAATACCCCCCCCCCTGATTGCATTATTTTAGACAGTTTTGTTTTATAACTACTAGTTTGCATGTTGTGTGAATATGGCTTCAAGTGTTTATTATGTATATACACATACATGGACAGTACATACACACACAAACACACTCACACACACTGGGGACATTACATTGACTGACGTTCCATTCTCTAGTCCCTGACATAGTCGATTAGTCAGTCTATTTGGTAAATGGCTGCTTTTTTATATAGCACTTTTATCCAAAGCGCTTTACAATTTGTTCCTCACATTTTACCCATTCACTCACACATTCACACACCGACGGCGGAGGCAACCATGCAAGGTGCCAACCTGCTCATCGGGAGCAATTAGGGGTTAAGTGTCTTGCTCAAGGACACATCGACACGCTGCCCGGGAGGAGCGGGAATCGAACCGGGAACCTCCGGATTGCCAGATGACTGCTCTACCTCCTGTGTTGGTGTTAGTCAGCCAAGAATGAGTTGTTAGTCGATTAGTCAATTTCTATGTTGTTATTTCTGAACACGTTATCTCCTGAAAAATGAGAATCACATCTCTGGTAACCATGAGATTTAACACTAACACAGCCATGGAGAAAATGCTACTGATTCCCGCCGGGAACGGGTCAGATGACCCGACAGCTTATATGAGAAATATGAGAAAAATAAACAGTGTAAACTATATAATTACCTCTGAATATAAAAATATGAGGTTTACCACAATGAAATGTAGGTTTGAGTGACATAAAAAAAATTAAAACAAATTATTATTATTTTTTATTTTTTATTTTTTGGATGGAAGAGCCACACATTGATGGGCAAAGAGCCACATGCAGCTCGCGAGCCACAGGTTGGCCACCCCTGCACTAGATGCTCGCTAAGTGCTGTGACTTTCGTCTGTTCCAACGGCCCAATATGTGGAATAACGTTCTAATTATATTTTCCTGAAGTAATTTTGAAATTTCAGAAACCGTGCGAGATAAAACGGGTACTTTTAGGAAAAGTCACTGAGGACAGAGCTGGAGCTCGACCGAGTGACGAGGATACCTAGGATACACTCGGCTGTGCTAGTGTTAAAGGAGATGTTTTTGTATTACTGCATGTGGGAAACTCATATTTTACAGATGTGTCGATTAAATCAACAAATGTATTGGGCAACACATTCCTTGACAACTTAACTGAGCAGGTATTTAATCAAGGACAGCCCCTGACAGTACTTCATCTGTACCGCGTCAGCTGAAAATAATCCATACGGGCCACTCACTAGTCCAGGTCACTAGTCATTCCTGGTCTCCATCGCATCGATCTCTGTCCACTGTACCTTGGCCTTTAAAGATGACATGATAGATGGTATCTACTACTGATGCCTACTGGGGTTCAATCAATGAGTATCTTCTCAGACTGAATGCATTCATCATCAACCTGGTAACTGTTATTATGGGATGGTTAGATTGATAGAGTAGACACATCGACCTGGTAACTGTTATTATGGGATGGTTAGATTGATAGAGTAGACACATCGACCTGGTAACTGTTATTATGGGATGGTTAGATTGACAGAGTAGAACACAGAATGCTAAGTAGATAGATGTCTCTGTGTCAATAGTTCCTGCGGATTGACTGCTTAGTTACTGCTAACACAGGTCATGTGTGTGTGTGTGTGTGTTTGTGTGTAAGGAATCTATTTTACCAGTCTTGGGATAATCAGAGCTTTTTTCACAGATATATCAACGTGTCCCGTATGTGTGTGTGTGTGCTGATCAGGAAATGAGATTATTAGACACATAGCCATAATTTAAGATATAGTTTATGCGTTCGCAAATGTGCTCGCTCTCTCATTGAATAGAGCGTTGGCACTCAAGCGCTATATATCGTGCGCCCCCTGCTGGCACTCAAAGTGTTAAACATGGTATTTGTTCCAATGGTTTGGAATGAGGACTGCGTAGACTCAACAAATAACACAGAATAAACCAAACAAAAACAATGTACGAGGTGTGTAACACAATGACGCGCTTTAGACCAAACTCAATTTTAAAGATGGAACGGAGATAAAAGTATCACTCTGGGACTTCCGGTATGAGAGCAGACGGGTAACACACGCGCGATAGAGCTCCTGGTCAAATGAGTGAAAAAACGGATAAAAAAAGACCCGAAAAGTAATTAAAAAGGAAAATGCTCACGAGAAGTAAGGAAGAGACAACGATTGTGAAGGAAATAGAAATGGAGAACATACGAGAAGGAGAGAATTTGAAGAAACAGAATCCCCGAAGCGAAGCCGAGAAAAGCCAGGCGAAAGAAGGGGGAGGTACCGCTGAGGCAGTCACGGGAATGCCAGGATGGGCCGTGATCATGCAGGCCGGGATACTGGAGAACATAACAGCGGCGATAAAACTGAACACGGACACGATAAGGAATGATATTGGGAAGCTACGGGAGGAATTGAAGAAGGAACAGGAGGACTTCAGAGGTGAAATGAATACAGAAATCAAAAGGGTGGAGGAGAAGATGGCGGAACAGGACAGAAACGTGACCGAGTTACAGACTAGGACGTCACACGCGGAGGAATGGAACACGGAGATACACGAGGTATTAACATGTGTGATTCAGAAACAAGAACAGATGGAGACAAAGATGTCGGACATGGAGGGGAGGTCACGGAGAAATAACATCAGAATATGGGGACTGAAAGAAGGAGTCGAAGGGGAATCGGTGACCCTATATGTGGAAAAGCTTATCAAAGAACAAATGAAGGAAACGGGACTGGAAAAAATTGAGATACAGAGGGCCCACAGGGCGTTGGCTCCGAGACCACAACCGGACAGACCTCCGAGAGCGGTGATTATTAACTTTCTGAGATTCGAGGTTAAGGAATTGGTACTCAGAACCGCGTGGACCAAGAAGATTGAAATCGAAGGGAAAAGACTATCATTTGATCACGACTACTCGACAGCGGTAGCGATAACACGCAGGTCCTACGCGGGACTGAAGAAAACCCTGAAAGAAAACGGAATGAGATTCCAGTCACCCATGACCTCGCTAAGGATTCACTGGGAGGAAGGGGCGGCGATGTACGCGACGGCACGAGAAGCGGAGCGAGAGATGAGACGGCGAGGGATGAGGATGTCGGAGGACGGAGAAGGAAGGAGGCGGGAGGAACAGACGCGGAGCCTGCAGCAGAGATTGGAAGGAGCCCGCAGGTGGATCAGAGTGGGAGACCGAAACAGGAGGGAGGAGAGAGGAGGAGGCGGAGGTGAAACGTGACAGAGCGAGGACGGAGACGGATGAGGAGGCCAGACGGAGAGGAGGCGGGAGGAGGCGAACGGATGAGTACACGCACAAGAGATTGAAAAAACTATTCAAATAGAGACAAAGTATAGAAACTGAAATAACATATGCATAAGCACACATTCCCAGGTAGAGGCAGGATATAGAAATGAACGTAGAGAGGACATTTAGAGAATACTATGAGAAATTATACACACAGCCAAAAGCAGCGGGAGAAGAGGAAATAGAAACATATCTGGAGAAGCTAGAGTTACCATCGATAGGGAAAGAACAGAATGAAGAATTAAATAAAATAATTACGGAACAAGAACTGGAAGATGCAATTAGTAGAGCTAAAAACAACAAGTCTCCGGGGAGCGACGGATTCCCATCGGAATTCTACAAGACATTTAGAACTGAATTAGCACCCATGTTAGGGGTGGCGTTCAGACACACGATGGAAGAGGGGAAAATGCCCCCCTCGTGGAAGGAAGCCATAATCATAGGGAATTATGTAGTAGTTTCAGACCTGTGTCCATACTCAACGTAGATTACAAGATGTATACATCGATAATATCAAAAAGATTTGAGACCTTTATGCCAGACATTATAGATGAAGATCAAACTGGATTTATTAAAGGGAGACAGACACAGGACAACGTGAGAAAGACATTACACATAGTAGAGGAGATACAAAAACAAGGGGGTAGCGCGGTACTGATTAGCCTAGATGCAGAAAAAGCGTTCGACAGTGTGAGCTGGAAATTTTTATATAAAACATTGATGAGGTTCGGACTGAACGAGAGGGCGATGAAGATGATCAAGGCACTATATCAAGAACCGACAGCGAGGGTTAAGGTGAATGGCAGCTTGACGGATAGAATCAGATTAGAGAGGGCTACCAGACAGGGATGTTGTCTCTCACCGACGCTCTTCGCCGTTTTCATAGAACCACTGGCACAACTGATCAGACAGACCGAGGACATCAAGGGAGTAAGGATAAAGGGAACGGAATATAAACTAGGCCTATTTGCAGACGACGTGATAGTATACATGAGGCAACCAGAAAAGAGCTTCCCGGCACTGATGGATCTACTGAAGGAATATGGCCACTACTCAGGATACAAACTAAACGTGACAAAGACACAGACCTTAGCATGGAACTATTCTCCAACGACGGAAATTAGAGAACAGTACAGGATAAGATGGGACATGGACAAGATTAAATACTTAGGGGTGAACATCACGAGAGGGGTGGAGAAACTGTTTGAGGCGAATTATACACAGATAAATCAGAACATAAAGAGAGACCTAGAGAGATGGACAGTAATGCCCTTGGACTTCAATTCAAGAATAGAGGTCATTAAAATGAACATACTATCAAGGTTACTGTACCTATTCCAGTCACTACCGATACAAATACCACAGAATCAATTCAGGGAGTGGGACAGACTGATATCGAGGTTCATATGGGCGGGGAGAAGACCACGGGTCAGATATAAAACACTACAACTACCAAAGGAAGAGGGAGGGATGGCAGTACCCAGCCTACAAGATTATTACTATGCAGCACAACTGAGAGCAGTGACGTGCTGGTGTAACGACAGATATGAGGCAAGATGGAAAGACATTGAAAAAGAAGGGGAGGGATACAAGGTACAAGCTCTGGTGGGGGATAGGGAACTATTTAAAGAAAAAGAGGGACTATTAGATCCAATCACCAAATGCACCTTGACCATATGGAACAGAGTAGTAAAAACACACAAATTGGAGAAGCAGTCAGGGGTCCTGAGATGGGTAGCACATGACAAGAGATTCAAACCAGGGAGGTTAGACCATGGATTCAGAAGGTGGGAGAGGGGGGGGGGGCAACAGCAATATGCAAAATGATAGAGAAGGGAGAAATGCAGACACTACAAAAATTAAAGGAGAAATTTGGACTAGAAAACAGGGACCACTTCAGATATCTACAGGTTAGAGACTACTACAACAAAGAAATAAGGGGGGCCAAAGACGAGGAACAGAATGGAATAATAAAGATGATAGTATGGGCATACGAAGGGGGGCAAGGAAGAGTAATATCAGCAATATACCGGGCTATAATGACCAGCAAGGGACACACGACCGATTATATAAGGGAGAAATGGGAGAGAGAACTAGAGATAGGAATAACAGGGAAGGAATGGGGGAACATATGTGAGGTACAACATTCAACAACAGTATCGAGAATATGGAAAGAATTTGGATGGAAAAACATAATCAGATTCTTTATAACCCCAGAGCTGAAGGGAAAATATGCACCAACACAAAAAGCATGCTGAAGGATGTGTGGGAAGGAGGGGGCAAATCACACGCACATATTCTGGGGATGTCAGAAGCTGAAGGGCTATTGGGAGGAGATAGGGGAAGCAATGATCAGAATATTAGGATACGGGCTACCACAAACAGGACTGGTGCTTTACTTAGGAGACCTGACACACGAGGGAATACAAGGGGGGGACAAATATTTAATAAAGATAATGTTGATAGCGGCCAGAAAAGCAATAACGAGACCAGCGTTTCCGTTAGCCGGTAATTACCGGTATTTGACCGGCAAAATCTGTTGAAGTCCGACATATTTAATCTCTCCGGTCATAGTGTCCGGTGAAAATAGTTCCCTCTGGGCACAGTTTGATTATTTGAATTGTATTTGGATGGGCTGGAGTTGGGTGGCCTATGCGATGAACGAAACAATCATTGCGTTTGTTGTCGTTGCTTCGCTCAGCGAGAGCTTGCTGCTGGATTTGCGGAAGGCATGCAGCTGCAGACCCACAGAACCCACCAGCTTTGCTGGCACAGTGCGGTCCCCAGACCTGGAAAGCTGCTCTGCGGGTCTGCAGCTGGATGCTTCTTGCAAACTAACGGCCGGCTCGCGCTGATAACAGCTTTCATTGTTGGACCGGCTGCTTGGTGGAGCAACGATGAAACGAATGTAATGAATCGTTCGTCGCATGGGCTATTTAATTTTGGCCTGTTTTGGTACGGTTCGGGTGGTCAAGTTGTGCTTGGAGGGAGTTGTTTTCACCGGACATTATGACCAGCACCAAGTCGTTGGGAGGTGGAGATATACATCACGCAAACCCACGATAATGTTGCCGTCTCTCTCTGCAAAATTTCTCAGTTCTTCGCTTGATATAATTAATACAAATGTCCAATATAACGGAATTCGTTAGCTCATAAAAATGTGATTATAACAGACTGCTGTTTAGTGTCGGACCGACTGCCCACATACGCGGTCTATTTTATTTCAAGTCAGCAGCAGCACGGAGTATCGAGGGACTTATTTTATTTGGAATATATTAATGACTGTATACGCAAAAGTAGCCTCGTTTTAAGTAATAATATTATAAATCTACATGCCTTGAGGATGACATTCTTTATATAGCCTGCCTATCGATTGTTTTAAAGCTCAATAAACTATGACCGGAATTAATCTCATTTGTCCGGTAGATTGAAATCTTGCAGGTCACGGAGACCGGCAACAATTTTTTTTAACGGAAACCCTGAACGAGACTGTGGTACAAGGAAGACCCACCAACAATAGCAAAATGGGTAGGAATAGTGGAAGAAATACAGGATATGGAAAGGATAACACACATGCTGAGGTTACAGGAAGAGAAATTTGGGGAAAGATGGGGAAAGTGGGAGGATTATAAAAGGAACGAGAACGACATCACAGAGGAAGAACCAAATGCAACACAAGAGAGCGAAGGGTAAAGGAGGAAAGATGTTCAAGCAGGGTCTATGAACCCATGTCACACACCTGTACTTTAGTTAATATTTTCTATTTTGTTTTTGGGATATTACAAGTGCTGAATGCTTTTATACCTTATTATTTATGTCTGTTTAACGGTGTGATATTAAATATTCAGGGATGAGGTGGTTTGTGTATGGGTGAACCAAAAGGCAAAGTGAAAGTTAATAAACAAGAGAAAAAAAAAGAAAGGACGAAGGAGAAGGGAAGAAAGAAGCTCAAGGAGGGTCTCTGGACCCAGATCACACATACAAACCTTAGTCAGCATTTATCGTCCTTGAGTAGGAATTACCTGTTTATGCCTGTTTAAGGGAGATACACAATCAACCTTTATATCAAATACCTAGAAAACAACAGTAGGGGAACCAGACAACTAACCATGTGAATATTTAGGTGCACTGTTTTTTCTTTTTGTTTCTATTGTGATGCTAGTTTCTTCATTTTTTATTATTTATTTTTTGTAAGTGCTGTCTGTCTAAATAACTGTTAATAAAAAATTTAAGTTTAAAAAAAAAAAAAAAAAGTATCACTCTGGAAAGTCTACGGCTTCGGGAATTCATTCAGTAAGTCATTTTCCGGCACGAAAGGACGAAATTGCTCATTCCACATTATTTGTGTGCGTTCACTCCTGTATTTATCCTCAGATAAAAACAGAAAAGAAAGAGGAAGAAAAGACGTCGCTTGCCTGTGGTTCTGTGTACGTGGTCCTCGTTGCAAACAATTGAAACTCCTGCATTTTTAAACTGAAACCGATGGCAGCATACGTGTGTGTGTGCGTGTGCTCGCGCGCGTGTGTGTCTGTCCTGACTGCTGAGACGAATGAATTCCACTAGACGGCCGGCCTTGACGATAACATTAAAGACCTCGTCCACCGACGCGTCACACAGTTACAAAAGAACATGTCCCTGTTTACTCGACTACGGTGCTTTGCAGCTCCGGCCACATCGCTCCGTTCCACCTGCTTTAAAGTAAAATCACATTTTAAAAGACCGCTTATGTTTTGGATTTAACGCTGCGGTGCCTCAAGAAATGCATCAAGGACGTTACGATGATTCCTGTCATCATAAAACACGGCTTCGCTACATTGAACCATTGAACACATTGATACAGCAACTTTGAACCCTTGAACATCTTGATACAGCACATTTGAACCCTTGAACATCTTGCTACAGCGCATTTGAACCATTGGACACCTACCTTGCTGCAGCACATTTGAACTGTTACTGTAACATGTGTTACTGTATGTAACCTGTGTGTTAATGTATGTAACCTGCGTGTTACTGTATGTAACCTGTGTGTTACTGTATGTAACCTGTGTGTTACTGTATGTAACCTGTGTGTTACTGTATGTAACCTGTGTGTTACTGTATGTAACCTGTGTGTTACTGTATGTAACCTGCGTGTTACTGTATGTAACCCGTGTGTTACTGTATGTAACCTGTGTGTTACTGTATGTAACCTGCATGTTACTGTATGTAACCTGTGTGTTACTGTATGTAACCTGTGTGTTACTGTATGTAACCTGTGTGTTACTGTATGTAACCTGCATGTTACTGTATGTAACCTGTGTGTTACTGTAACCTGTGTGTTACTGTATGTAACCTGTGTGTTACTGTAACCTGTGTGTTACTGTATGTAACCTGTGTGTTACTGTATGTAACCTGTGTGTTACTGTATGTAACCTGCGTGTTACTGTATGTAACCTGCATGTTACTGTATGTAACCTGTGTGTTACTGTATGTAACCTGTGTGTTACTGTATGTAACCTGTGTGTTACTGTAACCTGTGTGTTACTGTATGTAACCTGTGTGTTACTGTATGTAACATGTGTGTTACTGTATGTAACCTGTGTGTTACTGTATGTAACCTGCGTGTTACTGTATGTAACATGCGTGTTACTGTATGTAACCTGTGTGTTACTGTATGTAACCTGTGTGTTACTGTATGTAACCTGTGTGTTACTGTATGTAACCTGTGTGTGACTGTATGTAACCTGTGTGTTACTGTATGTAACCTGTGTGTGTTACTGTATGTAACCTGCGTGTTACTGTATGTAACCTGTGTGTTACTGTATGTAACCTGTGTGTTACTGTATGTAACATGCGTGTTATTGTATGTATGTATGTAACCTGTGTGTTACTGTATGTAACCTGTGTGTTACTGTATGTAACCTGTGTGTTACTGTATGTAACCTATGTAACCTGTGTGTTACTGTATGTAACCTGTGTGTGACTGTATGTAACCTGTGTGTGACTGTATGTAACCTATGTAACCTGTGTGTTACTGTATGTAACCTGTGTGTGACTGTATGTAACCTGTGTGTGACTGTATGTAACCTGTGTGTTACTGTATGTAACCTGTGTGTTACTGTGTGTTACTGTATGTAACCTGTGTGTTACTGTATGTAACCTGTGTGTTACTGTATGTAACCTGCGTGTTACTGTATGTAACCTGTGTGTTACTGTATGTAACCTGCATGTTACTGTATGTAACCTGTGTGTTACTGTATGTAACATGTGTGTGTTACTGTATGTAACCTGCGTGTTACTGTATGTAACCTGTGTGTTACTGTATGTAACCTGTGTGTTACTGTATGTAACCTGTGTGTTACTGTATGTAACCTGCATGTTACTGTATGTAACCTGCATGTTACTGTATGCAACTGAAATGTCTCTTTATTTATGTGGACATAAATCATCATTTGAATGTGTGTTAATAATGTACCCTGTGTGTGTGTCTCTCTGATGGCCTGCCTGTCTCTGTGTGTGTGTGTGTGTGTGTGTGTGTGTGTGTGTGTGTGTGTGTGTGTGTGTGTGTGTGTGTGTGTGTGTGTGTGTGTGTGTGTGTGTGTGTGTGTGTGTGTGTGTGTGTGTGTGTGTGTGTGTGTGTGTGTGTGTGTGTGTGTGTGTGTGTGTGTGTGTGTGTGTGTGTGTGTGTGTGTGCGTGCGTGCGTGCGTGCGTGCGTGCGTGCGTGCGTGTGTGTGTGTGAGACAGATCCAAGCCCAGCACGTGTCTCCTGTACACGGACCCCAGGAGCCGCTACCAGGTGCGGCTGCCCCCCAAGCTGCCAGGCATGCACTACAGCGCGGACGAGCAGTGTCAGATTCTGTTCGGGACCAACGCCACCTTCTGCAACGACATGGAGGTAACACGCTCTCCTTCTTGAAACCCTGAATATTATATTAGCATGTTACTCTTCGTCTCTCTGTGGCTCTCTGTGTTTCACATTGTGGTAAAACATTGTGGCATATATATTAGGGCTGTCAAAATGAATGCTTTAACTTTGGAGATTAATTAAAATTATTTAAAGCATTAAAATAAATTAATCTAGATTAAAAACCTTCAATTTTAGCGCCGCGGATATAAGAAAGCGGTCTAGCTGAGTCAATGTTGATGGTTTTGTTGAACATTTGTATTTCACAGGAGAGAAACTGTATTCAAAGAAAGCTATTAAAATAGTCTTTGAATCTAAATATACTTTCTTTGTGTTGATTTTACATTAATTCCATGATTTTACTCAAGTAAATATCTATAGCAAGCTTCGGCCTCAAGTAGAAAAATGCTATTTTTTATCTTGATTAATCTAGATTAATTACAGAAATTTGTTTTAATCTATTGACAGCACTAATATATATATATATATATATATATATTTGTTTGGTAAGGTTTTAAATTAGTACACTCATTTGAGTAGTGGAAAAGTGGTAGGATTAAATCAGTGTATAAGTCTTCCTACTCCTTTTCGAACATGTAAATTGAGTTATGTTTTGAGTTGCTTTTGTTTATTTTTTTCATTAAATTCCTTGAGATCAATGATTTGTTTTGATTTTATATTGTTTGTATTTATTTACATGTTCGAAATAAAGAGTTCAAATCAAATCAGAACAAAACAGTTCGGGGGGTAGAGCAGTCGTCTGGTAATCCGGAGGTTCCCGGTTCGATTCCAGCGTGTCGAAGTGTCCTTGAGCAAGACGCTTAACCCCCCCTAACTGCTCCCGATGAGCAGGTCGACACCTTGCATGGTCGCCTCGGCCGTCGGTGTGTGAGTGTTTGAGTGAACGGGTAGAAAGTGAGGAACAAATAGTAAAGCGCTTTGGATAAAAGAGAGATATAAATACTAGTGCTGTCAATTGATTAAAATATTTTATCTGATTAATCGCATGATTGTCCATAGTTAACTCGTGATTAATCGCAAATTAATGATGCGTTAACTTTGACAGCCTTAATAAATACACCATTTACTGTAGCGTCGATGTAGAAGCTAAAGGTTAGAGAAGTGAGCTTTTGATTACATGGTTGCTGATGTGGAATCATTTTGACCTGATATTATTCACAGAGGCGGACAGTGGAGTGTTTGAGCAGGGGTGTAAAGTACCTGAGTAATTGTACTTCGTTACAACTACTGTTTTGGGGATTTGTACTTTACTGGAGTATTATTAGGTTTGTATACTTGTACTTTTACTCAATTCCATTTCAGAGGGAAAAAAAAACATACTTTGTACTCCTTACATTTAAAATGCAGACCTACAAAGTACAAATCTTGCAGGTCCAACTATTTAGTATATTAGTATATTTGTTTCTCTGGCCGAACTAACGTTAACGTTATTAATCCTGCGGCCGTGCTTTATTTAAAAACAACCAATCAAATCCCCATCAATGGAAAATTAATCCGCCCATACCCATGCAGATTGGTCCTCCTTGTGCAAGACTAGAAAGCGGGGATCTTTGATTAAACACCTGCGATCAGAAAAGTCAGAAAAAAAGTTTTTACTTTTACTTTTTAGTACTTAAGTACATTTAAAAGTAGAAACGTGTTTTACTTTTACTCACGTGTGTTTTTAGCCAGATACTCTGACTTTTACTTGAGTGTGATTTTGAGACGGTACCCATACTTTCACTTGAGTATAATTTCTGGGTACTTTTTACACCCCTGTCTTTGAGTAAGGGTAGATTTTACTGTCAGAATGACATGCTGCAACAGGGAGAGACCTCTAGCTTACAGCACTGGGCCCTATAGCCCGGATATCTAAAGAATGGCGAGCTAACAAAGTATTTATACAGGAGAGTAGACTAAATGAGTGGAGCATGCCTGAGTTGACGTACATACTATGAATTATGGATATGATGTACAGAGATATCTGGATAATGACATATACTTATGAGACAGCTGTGTGTGTGCAGACGTGTGTACAAGTTGAAGGCTATGTGTCTAGAGAGAGAGAGAGAGAGAGAGAGAGAGAGAGAGAGAGAGAGAGAGAGAGAGAGAGAGAGAGAGAGAGAGAGAGAGAGAGAGAGAGAGAGCCGGGTAAGCATGTGTAGATAGACGTCTAGATGTCTGGGAGTGATGTGATTGTGCATGTGTGTGTGCACATCTGTGTGTGCGTGCAAGTGTCTGTGTGTGTGATAGTAAGAGAGGCAGAGAGAAAGAGAGAAGTGTGCTGGTAAATTTGGTAAAGTTGCTAATGGGCTGGCTGAGCCAATCTGGGTGGGAAGGCGAGTGATGAACGCTGGCCTCTCTCTCTCAGCGACTACGTGCTGTTGAGCAAGACATTGAACAACCAACCACCCCCAGTGGAGCCACTCTGTGCTAATCCGTGGTAGACTTGTTGGACTGGGAAGGTCCCAGGTGCACTGTTTGAGTGTAAACCAGGTGCACTATTAGTGTAAACCAGGTGCACTGTTTGAGTGTAAACCAGGTGCACTATTAGTGTAAACCAGGTGCACTGTGTGAGTGTAAACCAGGTGCACTGTGTGAGGGTAAACCAGGTGCACTATGTGAGTGTAAACCAGGTGCACTGTGAGTGTAAACCAGGTGCACTGTGTGAGTGTAAACCAGGTGCACTGTGTGAGGGTAAACCAGGTGCACTATGTGAGGGTAAACCAGGTGCACTATGTGAGGGTAAACCAGGTGCACTATGTGAGTGTAAACCAGGTGCACTGTGAGTGTAAACCAGGTGCACTGTTTGAGTGTAAACCAGGTGCACTGTGAGTGTAAACCAGGTGCACTGTGTGTGTAAACGATAGGTTATGTAGATCAGGGGTTCCCAAACTTTTCAGGCCGGGGCCCAGAAAATAAGGCGTCAGAGAGCCGCGGCCCAATGCACATCGTCTGGCTTTTTTTTTTTTTTTTTTTGCCAGGCGACCGATTTTTTAAGCCAAATATCACTTCAATCCTATTAAGTTAGTTCAAGTTAGTTATTCATTTATATGTGCTATTTATGAGAGGGCTAACTTGTTGCAAAATAATAATGATAATAATAATAGCCTCATTAAAATACTATTGTTGCTTCGGTTGTTTTCAGCGTTTTATGTGCATAATCTGTTATTTAGTTTGAAATGTTCGTTGAAATAAGTAGATTTTTCGTTTTTGTTTATTTATTAAGTTAATATAAAACCATATAGTCACATTTTAGAATACAATAGAATAGAATTTTAGAATACAACTAGAAACACTGTCCTGGCCTGCTTCTAAGTTCAGTGGCCTGACAAAAAAAAATTAAATAAAAAAATTAAAAAATAAAATAAAAAATAAAAGAAATGTTTTTTTTTATATTTTTTTTGTTTTTTTTTAATCGTCTCGTGGCCCATCCGTGGCTGCTCGCGGCCCACCTTTGGGTCGCGACCCCGACTTTGGGAACCACTGATGTAGATAACCTAGTTATATTAGTATTGGCTGAGCGTCCCGCTCTGAGCCTTACGAGATACTTCTATCTCCTGTGATACTTAATGTATCTCCCACGAATAAAAAACACATGCACCCCACCTGTATGGGGCCCCGCCCCTTATGGTGGCCACCACCCATATAACCATGACTCTGGTCATGAAACACCCTTCCTCGCCAAAAACCCGTCCCAGGAAAAGATCCCTCAAAAGGGAACTCAGGGCGCGCAGAGCGGGACGCTCAGCCAATACTAATATAACTAGGTTATCTACATAACCTATCGTTATATTTCGTATTTGCATCGCGTCCCGTTCTGAGCCTTACGAGATAATGGGGAAGAGCGGGCGCGAGACCCGACAGATGTACCCCCTGAGGACCCGTAAGCCCACATCAAGGGGTGCGGGGAGCCCTGTCACCCCATCCTTCCTAACGAAGGGGGGGCGCAGTCAACTCCACCTGAATGCGAACAAGAGGGAGCTAGAACCCCTTGAACACACCGTACAGGCGGAACCACGTGTGACTCAACACACTGTGGCCCATACCCACACACTCCTGCTACCCGACCAAAGGACGGGAAGCAGGAAAGGCCACAGACCCCAGAACCGCCTGGGAGACAGAACCCCCGGTCATGTCCATGAGGTAAAACCTTACAAAGGAGCCCGGGGAGGACCATGAAGCTGCAGCACAGATGGCCTCCACCGAGGCCCCACCCAGGAGAGCGGCAGAGGCAGCCACCCCACGAGTGGAGTGCGCCCTGACGCCCCCAGGGGGATCCTGCCCAGCCAACGTGTAGCAGAGGGCAACACCCTCACACAACCAATGGGACAGGCGCTGCTCCGACAGTGCCTTACCAGCACGAGCCCCACCGTAACAGACAAAAAGCTGGTTGGTAACCCTGAAATCCTGAGTACGGCTGAGGTAAATCCCCAAGCACGGACTGGACATGACAGGTGAAGGCCCGCATCTAACTCACTAGTGTGAGGAGGAGGACGAAACGCCTGAACCACAATATCCCGGGAGCGGAAGGAACTCCGGATATTCTTAGGCATGAAAGCAGGATCAGGTCGCAGAGTGACACCGCAATCGGTCCGAAAAGACAGGCACTCTGGACGTACCGAGAGAGCACAGAGCTCACCTACGCGTTTAGCGGAAGTGACAGCCAGAAGGAACGCGGTCCTGAAGGACAGCTGTCCCAACGGCGCCCGCTCGAGCGGCTCAAACGGGGCCAAGGACAACCGACCGAGGACCAATTGAAGATCCCAAGTCGGAGCCAAGGAGCGTTGCACCGGCTTAACGCGTCGAGCGCCAAGCAGGAAACGCTTCACAAGAGGGTGGCTGAACAAGACATCCCCTCAAACCCCTCATGATAGGAGGATATAGCTGCTGCATATACCCTCACCGTCGAAGCCGACAGTCTATCAAGGAGAGACTGGAGGTAACTAAGGACAGCATCCAGGGGGCAGGAGACTGAGTCCCGGCCCCCCACCTTACACCACACTTGGAACATACGTCATCTGCCCGCGTAAGCGCGACAGTGGAGGGAGCATGCGCCTTCCAGATGGTAACACCATCAGGATCAAGAACCTGCGCCCCTCAACGTACCCGTCCCAACAACTGACCTAACAGATGTATGGGGAAGAATCCCTGGCGGCACGGCATCGGTCCCAGACCCGCCTGGCCATGTCCAGACGCAATCCTCACCCGTCAGGATGAGGGCCGCCCCGCGACAGTACACCTGCACCCACATTCTCCCTGCCGGGGATGTGGGGAGCCCTCAGGCCACGCAGATGGAGGAAGCCCATAGCCAGCCGCCCGCCGCCTGGTGCAGACAGGGGGAGCGTACTCCTCCCTGTCTGTCGATACACGACACTGACGTCGTAACGTCCGTCCTGATCAACACCATTTGTGGACCAGAAGGACCGCTTTCAACACCAACACATTGAACGTAGCGCAGACCGGGCAGCATGGTTTGCCAGCTGCCCCCTACTGCGTTGGCCCGACGCATCACCAGCGAGGGAGGCGTCGGTGAAAACGCGACGTGAGACAGCGCCGTAACCGTCCTAGGACGGAACCTCCCGAGCGTGTTGACAACACGCTCTGAAATGGATGCCCATAGCCCTCCAACCGTTGACTGGGAAGAGGAATACTCTACATCCAGTCTACAGCAACCCCAGGCTGGTAGAGACCTGCCTGGTATGAGACCTGACGATCCACCTTGACCGCGAAGGACCAGAACGTCATCAGGGCAGAACACTCCGTAACCCCGGACGACGCAAAGGCCCCAGTGCGGCCTCCACGCACTTGGTGAAGATGCGGGGAGCCAGAGAAAACCGAACGGCAGCCTCTGGTACTCATACGCTAACCCTGCAAAGGAAGCGTAGGTAAGCCCTAGGATGGAAGATCGGGGATGCGCATACGCATCCTACAGGTCTATGGAGGAGAACCAGACCCCCACCTGACAGTGTTCAACAGGTAGGAGACGATCCAAAAAATGCTGAACCTTCCCATGGGACAGGTCCAGCCTGGGTCTTACACCCCTCCCTCCCGACTTCTCGGGCTGAGAACACCGGGAGGAGAACGCCACGACGATGGCTTGCTTCGTCCACAGAGATTGGATCTCGTTGACCAGAGCTGTCCCTGCTGGAGACCCCGACAACAGGGTCTGTACCAAACCTGAAAACGGGTGGGGTTGTGTAAACACAAGTCCCCGCCTCACCGTTCTCTCCATCTACCTCGACATATGGTACTGCCGTAGTCATATGTGACGACACTCCCAACGCACCCGCCGTCACGTGGCGCAGGTCCGCCAGGAACTGTAGATAGTTGGCCCGGTCCCCCCGCTGTGCGTAGACAACCCCAAAACCGTGCGAGGAGCGCGTTCCGTGTCGGAACACCTGACCCTGGCACACCCACGAGGCAATCGCACCCAAGGGGGAACCCCGACAGAAAGGGCCGATCTGATACGGGGGGCTTCCGATGAAAAAAGCCCCCCCACTGAACACCCCTCCAGAACATGCTGAAGGAGTTGTTCTGCAGCCGGACATGCAAGGTGTAAGGCCCCCATGGGTTCCTACACACCGTAGCCCTGCAGTGATATTACTACTACCCCAAACCATGTGAGCTGCGACCACTTGCCAATATTTCAGGAGTGGGAGGCACCAACATGATACCTGGCCTGGCGAAGGCGAGGCCGGGGAAGCCCGCACTGTGTGCCTCAAAAGGTTTCGAGCCCCCCTGCTGACAACACTTAAGTTGACAGACGTAACACCAGGCTCAACCAACACAGTTCAAGGTGTGGGAGCCGCTTGACAGCACAACATTCTCACGGACAGACCCAGGCTCAGCCATCAACTGGGTGTCAGCCCCTGTCCCCATGAGAAGCGAAAAGTGGGGCCGCCCGCGCTTCAACGAAGGCACGCGGCCTGCAGCCAAAGGAAACAATCAGAGCCCACTTCTTCCGCTGGTGTTGGGGAAGGGAGTGATCGGAGAGCGGGCTGCTCGCGGCAGGACGGTGACGGCTTGTTTGTTCAAGCCGAACCCATCCTACATGGCCGATCCCTCGGCCACCAAGGCTGTCGGCCTTGTGGACACCTGTCGAATCAACGCCCAGGATACCTCTGGCGGGGGAAAAACATGGCCGCCTGTCGAGGGCCCCGTCATCGCCGCTGACGAGGCCGTGCTCTCTCTTCTTCTGGCTGCGCGGTGTGAGGCGGTGTAGGGCCTAGGACAATACCGCCCGTGCTCCAGCAGAAGACCAAAATCCCCTGCGGAGAGGGGAACCCTGAGCGGTTATAGCTTGCGGCTGGGTCAAAGCTAATAACGTCAACAACCTCGCGCGATGTGTCGACGTCGGCTGGCCCTCAAGGCCCCTCCACCAGACACAATTTTTTTTAATAAAAAAAAAAAAAAAAAAAAAATTCGAACACAGTTCTAATCGTTGCCAATTCCATACCGTGGCGGTACAAGCCTTAACAGCCCACCAGCCACTCGCCAGGCCGACCCACCCATGGTGTTGGCCGGGCGGGGCATTGTTTCAATATATCAAAAACAAAGGACTGACGTTAACATGGAGCACCAGTGGTGATTGCAAACAGCACCCTCCACTGTGGTGTGCACCATGAAAGGGTTAAATTAATAAAAGAGCTAAACCACAAAAACTGTAGAATGAGCAAACCCATACACACAAAGTTTAAGGGGAGACGGACCAGACCCGTCTTCATTCAAAATATTCACAACAGAACACCAGCCCTAGTTTAGCCCATTTACCAAAAAAGGTAAACAAAGCCCCCCCCCCGCACTACTCCCCCAGTATACCGATTGACCGTCAGTATGAATGGTTTGAGAGGAGAGAAAGCTGTAGCAAGACAGACCTTCTCATAGCAGAGTGACAAAACGAAACAATAGCCCCCTACACAGGGCCGCCCCAGGAGATGGGGGGCCTCGCGTCTAAAAACGCACAGGGCCTCACATTTCTCCCAGGCGGCCCTGCCCTTATACTACTGCAGCCTAACGCCAGGCAATGTGGGACCCAAGACAACAATTGCCTGTGCACAGACACGCAACATGTTTATCATGTCGGCTGGACCCATAGCCCCACTACCCGACGCCAACCCAGATGGGAACACCGTTCAACAAACCCCGCCGGAACACAAGGTAAAATACCTGGCTAGGAACCTAGCCACGACCTACCCCGTTGTCAACCCATTTACCCGAAAAAGGTAAATAGAACTCAAAAACCCCACAACAGCTACCGACTGACCTTCATTGATGAACCGGGCAAGAGGCGGGAGAGTGACAACATCTCACGGCGGAGACATTAAAACAGCATAGCAATTAGCAGTAGTAATAGCATGCGGCAGTAGCGATAGCATGTAGCATAGCTTCAGATGTTTTAGCAGCACGCCCAAGACAGCTTGGAAACCGTTCCCTGCAGAGAACGTTCACCAAACCATCCTGCCCCCGGCGCCAACACACAACATGGTTGTGTTAACAAAACAAACCAGCATTACTAACACTAATACCCATGCCTGAAGACACAGGGTCTACCTGAGTACAAGCTGGCCCGACAGCCAGCCTTGTACAGCTGAACCTCGATGTGCAGTCATCAAACGAGGAACATCAACACAGGCCCGTCGTGTCGCCGAAAACATGCGTCGAAGATGCCAGGGGCCAGCAACCTCCGGTAAGCTTCCAACATTATTAATCTTCCTTAATCTTTTCATTCCGCTAGACTCGTATGGTGCACGCATCCAATACGCTGGGACGAAAACAGAGGAAGGGTGTTTCATGACCAGAGTCATGGTTATATGGGTGGTGGCCACCATAAGGGGCGGGGCCCCATACAGGTGGGGTGCATGTGTTTTTTTATTCGTGGGAGATACATTAAGTATCACAGGAGATAGAAGTATCTCGTAAGGCTCAGAGCGGGACGCGATGCAAATACGAAATATAACCAGGTGCACTGTTTGAGTGTAAACCAGGTGCACTGTGTGAGTGTAAAGCAGGTGCACTGTGTGAGTGTAAAGCAGGTGCACTATGTGAGGGTAAAGCAGGTGCACTGTTTGAGTGTAAACCAGGTGCATTGCTGAAAAAGAGCACAATCCTCCTCGGGTAAATAAAGGTAGAGGACAAAAAAGTAGAAAAGAAAGAAAAAGAACATTGACAGTATTCATAGCACGTTTTGTTCTCAGCGGGTTATGTTAGCTACGCTACCACGTTGATTTTCATCTAGTTGCAGCCTCAGTGTGGGCGGTTTGGGTCAAACTTTATTTTGAGGTGCACAATTTTAGACGCTATTTTCATGGCTGTCCATTATGAGTGGATGATTAATCTTTATTTGCCACTATAAGACCACACTTGGGTTCTTCTTCTATATGTTCTGCCCTCGCGTTACGAGCCACTGATACTGATATTGCAACCATGACCATGAGTAGTACTGTATGTGTCCCCTTTTCTGAAGTATTACCAATCATCTCGACTACAACACAACAAGTGCCTCGTGACCAATGCCTAAGATTCAACATGTTCTATTATTCCACTGATGAGCATGCGTGTTGTAATTGATACCAGATCAACGTAGACTAGGACAAGGGTACGACACGAGGGTGCCGCTCTAAACTAAACCAATGAGAAGCCCATCAGGTCTAGGAAATAGACGTCAGACACACGGCTCACACACAATGCAAACAGCGACAGCAGACACCCTTGAGGCAAGCCCCTTGTGACCTCACTCTCGACCCACTTTGATCAAATATGTT
>NC_140166.1:76267537-76270037 GCF_963971535.1 Notolepis coatsorum | reverse complement strand
TCAAAACTTTTCTTTTTGTTGCTTTATAATTCCATTAATGCAATAAGTATAAAGTATAATAAATCGCAAATTACTTTGGGTATGCAATTGTCAGGCGTTTTATGCTAAATGTATGCTTGGGGATATATAAAACGTTATACACTGTGTTATCTTCATTTTAAGGGTACATAGGTTGTGCGGCTCCCTGAGCATTTTGTTTTGTGGGAGGGGGGAAAAGTGGCTCTTTTGATAGTAAAGGTTGCTGACCCCTGGACTAGACGTATAGGGAGGGCTGGAAATCTATAGTGCTCCCTCTGTCCTGTGGAGGGCGGCAATACGCCTAGACGCGTAGTCCGCCGGAAATATACTTGAAGAAGAAGAAGACTAGACGTAGAGTCTGCTGTCACGCCCGCATCTCCACATCCCAGCCCGACACGAATGAGGCAGATTGGGATCATGACAGACAGCAGAGACCCGCTGGTGCTGATAGCGGATATCTTCGAGCTCCCCCTAGTGACTAGGGGCCTCCACTACACACTAGTAAAAAAAAATTAAGAAATCCGAAAAAATATATATATATAATCAGATCCAGCGTTTACTTTCACAGCATCTATAGTGACTACTAGTATCATCTCATCTCTATCTATTTTTATTTAATTTTTTGTATTGCAAATATAAATATGATTGATTGTTTGATAATGAGGGGGTGAGAGACGTTGAGTCGACGTGACACTGACGTCCACGTCCAGGGGTCACTGTCAGGTCAGGTGACCACTGACCACGAGAATTGCACTTGCAAGTTGATCAAGTAGGCTAAGACTCGAGTAGTACTGTATCATATGAGACTCAAAAAACATGAAACTGACAGAATAACTGAACAATAAAGTATAATATATTGTGTGGTACCCTGTCAATAACTTTGGCAGACAGGGAATATAATAAATGTTCCTCAACTATACTTTCTCTCTCGATGGATAGCTGTTTGTTGACGTGTTAAAAACGCATCAGTAGCAGGATTACTGTCATTTTGATTACTGTAGTTTGCCTGGTATGTAGCCTTGGTTAGTGGCTGCCCCACCAATGTTTTACATATAAAAACGCCACTGTGCGGGCGTGCACGTGTATGTGTGTGTGGGGGCCTCCACAAGAGTCTGGCCCAGAGGCCTCTGAATTCTTAATCTGGCCTTGCTCTCGTGTCTATTCTACTAGTGTTAACATTACCTCTCGTGTCTATTCTACTAGTGTTAACATTACCTCTCGTGTCTATTCTACTAGTGTTAACATTACCTCTCGTGTCTATTCTACTAGCGTTAACGTTGTTTCATCACTAAATGAGGCAGAATACACAGTGAGCACTAACACTGCCGGGGTTAGGGGTTCCATTCCCAGTGTAGCTCAATGGGTAGAGCAAGGCACTAACACTTCCAGGGTTTATTCCCTGTGTAGCTCAATGGGTAGAGCAAGGCACTAACACTTCCAGGGTTAGGGGTTCCATTCCCACTGTAGCTCAATGGGTAGAGCAAGGCACTAACACTGCCGGGGTTAGGGGTTTTATTCCCAATGTAGCTCAATGGGTAGAGCAAGGCACTAACACTTCCAGGGTTTATTCCCTGTGTAGCTCAATGGGTAGAGCAAGGCACTAACACTGCCATTCCGGACACGTTCCGCTGTTTTCCTTCCCTCTCTGTACACCTCCTTGTCCTCGCGCTCTCTCTCAGTTGTAAAAATGCTTGAGATTCCAGAGGATTTCAGCCCGACATTGTAGGTTGTTGGCCCGTGTTTACACCTGTAATGGCCTGACGCCACAGCCTTCACGCAGGAAACAGGTGCATTCTGAGCGCCAGACATGTGATTTGATAGAGGTCTGCTCTAGTATTCACAGTGTTTTTAAAGGAATACCTTGATGATTAGAAAGCGTGTTGGTTGTTGTTTGTCTTCACTGCTGCACGTTCTTGTCAGACTGTACATTCTGTCTCTGATGCTCTCAGTGACCTGGACTGGAGCATTCCTCATTGAAACCAAGGGGCACAAACAACAACAATAATACATCTAAAGGACCATACCAGTCTTTTTGACATGTGGGTTTCAAGGCATTTGTGACAGATTTTTAGAAGAACACGGCAACATTGGGGGAAATTAGCTTACCGTCTTCTCCAGAGAGAGACAAGAAGATGGATACCAGTTACCTCTCTGTGCGTTCAGTAGAAATCTATCTGGCTGCACGTTAGCCTAGCTTAGCACAATGAATGGAAGCGGACATGACCGGTTAGCCTTCGGGAGAGGTGTTAGTTGGACAATGCCTAGGCTAACCGGTCATGTCCGCTTCCATTCATTGTGCTAAGCTAGGCTAACATGCAGCCAGATAGCTTTCTACTGAACGCACGGAGAGGAAACTGGTATCTATCTTCTTGTCTCTCTCTGGAAAAGACTGTACGCTTTCCCAAAATGTTGGCGTGTTCCTTTAATAAGGCTTAAACACCACATAAAAAACTGAAAAAAATGTATCTGACTGAAATAGTAT
>NC_140166.1:76257537-76262537 GCF_963971535.1 Notolepis coatsorum | reverse complement strand
AAGCTGTGTCTCTAGGCCTGGTCCTCTAATATTTATAATAAAGCTGTGTCTCTCCAGGCCTGGTCCTCTAATATTTATAATAAAGCTGTGTCTCTCCAGGCCTGGTCCTCTAATATTTATAATAAAGCTGTGTCTCTCCAGGCCTGGTCCTCTAATATTTATAATAAAGCTGTGTCTCTCCAGGCCTGGTCCTCTAATATTTATAATAAAGCTGTGTCTCTCCAGGCCTGGTCCTCTAATATTTATAATAAAGCTGTGTCTCTCCAGGCCTGGTCCTCTAATATTTATAATAAAGCTGTGTCTCTCCAGGCCTGGTCCTCTAATATTTATAATAAAGCTGTGTCTCTTCAGGCCTGGTCCTCTAATATTTATAATAAAGCTGTGTCTCTCCAGGCCTGGTCCTCTAATATTTATAATAAAGCTGTGTCTCTTCAGGCCTGGTCCTCTAATATTTATAATAAAGCTGTGTCTCTTCAGGCCTGGTCCTCTAATATTTATAATAAAGCTGTGTCTCTAGGCCTGGTCCTTTAATATCTATAATAAAGCTGTGTGTCTCTCCAGGTCTGCTCCTCTAGTATCTGTAATATTTATAATAAAGCTGTGTCTCTTCAGGCCTGGTCCTCTAGTATCTGTAATATTTATAATAAAGCTGTGTCTCTTCAGGCCTGGTCCTCTAGTATCTGTAATATTTATAATAAAGCTGTGTCTCTTCAGGCCTGGTCCTCTAGTATCTGTAATATTTATAATAAAGCTGTGTCTCTTTAGGCCTGGTCCTCTAGTATCTGTAATATTTATAATAAAGCTGTGTCTCTTCAGGCCTGGTCCTCTAGTATCTGTAATATTTATAATAAAGCTGTGTCTCTTCAGGCCTGGTCCTCTAATATTTATAATAAAGCTGTGTCTCTCCAGGCCTGGTCCTCTAATATTTATAATAAAGCTGTGTCTCTCCAGGCCTGGTCCTCTAATATTTATAATAAAGCTGTGTCTCTTCAGGCCTGGTCCTCTAATATTTATAATAAAGCTGTGTCTCTTCAGGCCTGGTCCTCTAATATTTATAATAAAGCTGTGTCTCTAGGCCTGGTCCTTTAATATCTATAATAAAGCTGTGTGTCTCTCCAGGTCTGCTCCTCTAGTATCTGTAATATTTATAATAAAGCTGTGTCTCTTCAGGCCTGGTCCTCTAGTATCTGTAATATTTATAATAAAGCTGTGTCTCTTCAGGCCTGGTCCTCTAGTATCTGTAATATTTATAATAAAGCTGTGTCTCTTCAGGCCTGGTCCTCTAGTATCTGTAATATTTATAATAAAGCTGTGTCTCTTCAGGCCTGGTCCTCTAGTATCTGTAATATTTATAATAAAGCTGTGTCTCTTCAGGCCTGGTCCGGGGGGCAGGACGTGCCAGAAGACCAGTGTGGAGCACAAGGCCTGTGACGGAGCTCCGTGTCCTAAAGGCACCGCGTCGTTCAGAGACCTGCAGTGCATGTCCTACGACCGGCACGCCAGCAAGAAGAAGACCACCATGCTGACCTCTGTCATTAACGATGGTGAGACACACACACAAAATAAAGTATGATACAATCACACACACGCGCACACACACAATAACAATCCTTTGCTAGCGATAGCGTCCAATATCGTGTAGCTAATGACGTCTATGCGCTGCACATTGGAACAGCCCTGCTCCTGGGTGTTGAATACTGTGGTGGTGGTGGTGGTGGTGGTGATGATGAGGATGATGAGGATGATGATGATGATGATGATGATGATGATGATGATGATGATGATGATGATGATGGTGGTAGTGTTGGTAATGATAGCGGCGGTGGTGATGGTGAAGGTGATGTGATGGTGATGTTAATAACAACAACAACAACAACAACAACAACAACAACAACAACAACAACAACAACAACAACAACAACAACAACACACTTTAGTTACGTGTTTATATACAACAACACAGCAGACGGTTGATAGAAAAGGTCAGTGCCCAGTTGTGATGCTAGGATCCAGTCATCTGCTCTGAGGATAATTGGCACAGCCAGGGGGGACTCCACTCTCCCCTCATCATCTCTGGCTAATAGCTTTCCTCCTCCTCTATTTCATATCAGTCTCTCGCTGGTGCAACAGACCCGACACCGTGATCATTTCCATCCATAACCACTCTAGCCGACCGTATCAAATAGTTGATTAGGTTAGTATAAATAATAACCTGGCTCTCGCCGTTGCCTGGGAGACCCTCAGGATCTGCACCTCAGTGACACGTACGATTGATAAACACAATTCTCATTCATTAAAGTCCTACCAGGTTTATTTAGATATCCATGTATTCTACTTGTATAAATCACAACACCTATCTGTTGATGTATAGTTACATACAGGGCCCCGTTCCATGTACCTGGATAACTGAGTTAGCCGGATAACTTTAGCTGGATAACTGGGTTAGCCGGACTTTCCGGTTTCATGTACGTAGATTTTCCAGATCACCATGCCAACAGATCCAAAAGTTTGAGCCTGCTCGAAAGCAGAGTTCAAGTTCAAGTTAGCCCGATCACGCAGAGCCACGCCCCCGCAAAGAAGTGACAGCTCGTTTCCTGAAACTATTCCCACAGTCTACGATCTGCATTATACCATTCTGAATTACGTTTTTGTGCTCCATTCTTCCAGAGGGGGCTTTTGAAATGTAAAATAGACCCAAAATGCTGATATTAAATTCACTTTGTCCTAAATAATGCACGTTATATATACCGTGGCGACGGTGGCGCTCGCTCGTGCGATGTACACAAAAATGTGGTTATTTTAATTGTAACTGGGATTAAGATGTCTGATGAGATGCGCTGTTTGACGGATTTGAGAAATTGAATGAGCCGTTGACGTCACATGAATGAATGAGGATAAAGAAATAAAACTTCATTCAAAATAAGGAATATTCTAAACACGGGTCTCTCGTTCATTAATGTATAAACAATGAATTTATCCCATCTGGCACAGTGGCCCAGCGGTAGTGCTTAAGCCTGCCAACCTTGCGACCCGGGTTCAAATCCCGGTGTTTCCAATATGATTTTTTTGAATATAATATTAATGATTATACGCCAAAGTAGCCTGGTTTTAAGTTAAAATTTTATAAATCTACATGCATTGAGGATGTCATTCTTTATATAGCTCTCAACGTGCACCAAATTGAATTATTCCTATATTGCAAAAAAAAGGAGACGACTAGGGTCTTGAACCCCGGTCGTCCGTGTGAAAGTCAAAAGAACAACCCGTTAGACCACATTGGAGATAAGTTAAAGATTGACTATACATCAATCAATGGGCAAGAGGGCCGTGTCGTAATTCTGTATAACAGTTAACTAATTTTTTTCGCTAGCAAGATCTCATTTGATTATTCAATCCAGCAGGCAAGTTTAAAGAAATATAGTCTGATTGATTGAGGTAATGAGGGACTTAGAATTAGCCTATAGATAACGCATTTAACTTGTCGGCGAGGCGATTGAGCCGTATTGCAATCTGTCAATAAAGTCTTAAATCAATTAATCAATCAATGCCGTTGAGAATCAGGGTCTTTGCCATCGATACGTGCTGGCTTTTCACCTAAAACGGCCGCGCGCATTTAGCCTGACTCGCAAGTCTGGCTTGAGTTAACGAGACTGAATCCACCTTTGTGAAACAGGAAAATCCCGGCTTCGAACATCGGGTTAACTGAAGCTGGATAATGGACATCTTGATCGACTTAGTTGAACCACGTACATGAAACAGGGCCCAGGTGTTGAATGATGAGGTAATGAGCACCCTTCTTCGGTGGATTTAGTCCATCGCACTGAAGGACACGATTTCGCGCTTTTATCCAACGACTTACAAATCGACAATTTTACCTAACTTACACATTTTCAAGTTTCAAGTTTCTTTATTAGTTGTCATACAAAAATACAGAATACTTTTATATGAAATGCTTCTTTCTGTTTTGCTCCTGAGAGTGTGCTAGATAAAAATAGATAAGTATAAAATAAGTATAAAATAGAAAGTCAAGTACTTAAACAAGTGTAAACAACAGTGTTCAATATACATATATACAATATATACAATGCAGAGTAGAGAACAAGTAACTGAGTTACAATACAATATACACTACAATGCAGAAATGGGATGAGGTACAACTTAGGGTAAGGTGCAATGAGGTATGAGTTGTAGTGCAAATCTCTTTACCAATCAATATAAAGTGTGTTAAAGTGTCTAAAGTGGGTAAAGTGGGTGCTACAGTGAGTGTATTTGATGGTTTGTTACATAGTGTTATTGTCGTTGAGCATCCTGATGGCCTGGGGATAGAAGCTCCTTCTGAGTCTCTCTGTACTGGCCATGAGACTCCGGTATCGCTTGCCTGACCACAGCAGTTCAAAGAGGCAGTTGTTTGGGTGGCTAGAGTCTTTGATTATTCTCTTAGCCTTACCCCTGCAACGCTTGTTGTAAATGTCTTGGAGACCTCCAATTGTGCGTTCGGCTGAACGGGCCACTCTCTGTAGTCTGCTACGGTCTTGTGCAGTGATATTCCCAAACCAGGAGGTGATATTGCCAGTCAGGATGCTCTCTATTGTGCATGAGTAGAAGTTCTTAAGGATCTTCTGGCTCACTTTGAACTTCCTTAGGCGCCTAAGGAAGTAGAGGCGTTGCCGTGCCTTCTTGACTACACTGTCAATGTTGTACGACAAGGTCAGCAAGGGATGCACTCCCAGCAGTCAGCGCGGTGTTGTTCATCTAGAGCTTTACAAGCACAGACAATAAGAACAGTGACTGTCTGATCACACTTCTGCTGCTGTGTTGCTCTATGCTCTACTGCTGCTGTGCTGTCTGATAGGTCACATGATGTCTGATAGGTCACATCTGATAGGTCACAGTGATTGATTGATTGATGATTGATTGATTGATTGATTGAAAACGTTATTAACAGATTGCAGAATGGGTACAATACAGTACGGCTCAATACACACAATTGTTAAGGGGAT
>NC_140166.1:76220278-76242778 GCF_963971535.1 Notolepis coatsorum | reverse complement strand
GGGGAGCACAAAGTACAGTATAGCACACCGGGGACAGAGGAGCACAAGAAGAGATACAAGAGGGAGGGGGCAGGATAAAATTGCATGGGAGTGTGTGGGTTAGGGTGTGGGAGAATCAGGATTAATCGAAGGCTAGGGAATAAAAGTGGGTTTTTAAACGGGCCTTAAATGTCTCCAGCGTAGGGGCAGAACGAATCTCCAGGGGAAGCTGGTTCCATAGTTTGGGGGCTACGGCCTTGAAGTGAGCAATACTCCACATGAGACTTGAATGTCGCTTGAAAGTCGCTAGGCACAGGCAACTCAACCTGAATATCACAGCACGGTTTTACTTTCACTATCACTCTACCACGTGTCGAAATTCCGGGCGTCTGGGTAGCGTAGAGGTCTAAGCACTCACCTACCACCGCAGAGACTCTGGGATCGAATCCAGCTGTCAGCGGTACCTCATGGCTTGGTCAGTCGTCCCTACGAACACAATATTCACAGTGTTAGCGGGTGGGAAGCCGGTGGGGTATGTGTCCTGGTCAGGTGAAAAGAAGCGGCTGGCGACTCCACATGTATCGGAGGAGGCGTGTGGTAGTTCTACACCCTCCCCAGGCCGACAGTAGGGCAGCATGTGATTATCTATTCTACACCACCGGTCTGTGGTGATGCAGAGAGGGCAGAGGCCACTGGTATGTGGTGATGCAGAGAGGTCAGAGGCCACTGGTATGTAAATGGTAAATGGCTGCTTTTTTATATAGCGCTTTTATCCAAAGCGCTTTACAATTTGTTACTCAAAATTTTTTTTTATCTACTTTTTCTCCCATTTTCAATTTTTCTCCCATCCCAATTTCGTATCGTCCAATTCTACCCTCCCCTGTCTCGAACGCTGTTAGGCCATGCCTCCCACAAGCCGGCTGCAATGTGGACGAAGCCTTGCATCACGTGTCCCCTCCGTTACTCGAGGAAGCAGCAGTCGCATCTTTTCACCTGCACAGCGCGATCTCTCAGCGTCGGGGGTCTGCGTTTGGAGGGCACGCCACCCCCGTTGCTTCCTGATTCAGCTGCGCAGGCGCACCAACCGACCTGTAGGAGTCGCTGTCCACAACGTCCGATCCCCACCCATCAGCTTCCCACCCATCAGCTTCCCACCCCCTAATACTGCCAATTGTATTAGTATGAACGACCAGCCAAGCTGATAGCAATGCGGAGAGCTGGGCTCGAACCCAGCGTCTCCTGCATTGGTGGTGAGCACCTTGCCCACTGCACCACCTAGCCGCCCTTGTTACTCATATTTGACCCATTCACTCACACATTCACACACCGACGGCGGAGGCAACCATGCAAGGTGCCAACCTGCTCATCGGGAGCAATTAGGGGGTTAATAAATGTCATGCTCAAGGACACTTCGACACGCTGCCCGGGAGGAGCGGGAATCGAACCGGGAACCTCCAGATTGCCAGACGACTGCTCATACCACCAGTATGTGGTGATGCAGAGAGGTCAGAATGAACCCTGGTCTGTGGTGATGCAGAGAGGTCAGAGGTCAGAATGAACCCTGGTCTGTGGTGATGCAGAGAGGTCAGAGGTCAGAATGAACACTGGTCTGGTCCTTTAAAGCCCATGAAGCTTTGTCCTTGTTTCATGATTTCACGAAACAAGTGGAATTTATTTAGCTTGTTGTTTTTTGCAGTGTGCACGTGCACACATGTCCTTATGCGTGTGTGTGTGTGTGTGTGGTTGTGCGTGCATGCCGGTTGGTGTGTAGCTGTGGGTGGGGTGTGGGCTTGTGCTTTTCTGTGTGTGTGTGTGTGTGTGTGTGTGTGTGTGTGTGTGTGTGTGTGTGTGTGTGCGTGTGTGTGTGTGTGTGTGCGTGTGTGTGTGTGTGTGTGTGTGTGTGTGTGTGTGTGTGTGTGCGCGTGTGTGTCTGTGTGTGCGTGCACGCTTCCTGCTGGCCTGGAGTGTTTGATTCCACGTAGATGGGAGAACCAGACGTCGGTGGGCTCTCCTGGGAGATGTAGTCCAAACCATAAAACAGTTACATAACGATAACTCTGACCCCATGACCCCCTAACCCAGCCAGGGATGCATTCCATTTCCCCTGTACCCAGCCCTGACCTAGGGACACATTCCATTACCCGGGTACCCAGCCCTGACCTAGGGACACATTCCATTACCCGGGTACCCAGCCCTGACCTAGAGACCCATTCTATTACCCGGGTACCCAGCCCTGACCTAGAGACACATTCTATTACCATGGTACCCAGCCCTGACCTAGTGACACATTCTATTACCATGGTACCCAGCCCTGACCTAGTGACACATTCCATTACCATGGTACCCAGCCCTGACCTAGAGACCCATTCTATTACCCGGGTACCCAGCCCTTATCCATTCCAATAAGCTGTTTCAGTCAAGCAACTGTTTTCAAATTGTACTCAGATGTATCAAGCTCATTACAAAGTATTTCAAATATATGGTACTGTACTGGCACATGGCGTGGATGGTGGAGTGCTTCTTTAACCTCTTAACAGGCGCCCCAAAAAGTGTCAATTTTTGTTGGCCACTGCATACTTTTTTGCAAACCAAAATACTATACTTTATACTTATACTAAAGATCACTTTTAGTGCTAATGAAATAGCGTAACATAGGTCTGAACTTGAGTTGTAGAAGAACTTGTTACTCATGTTTTTCTGTAGTAGTTGCAATATCCAAATATAGTATTTCCAAAGAAAATTGTATGAGCTGGTAAACAGCCTGGGTCCATAGCCTGAAGTCTTACAGTATGTAGTACTTGTCCAAATTTCAGAAATTAGTGATTAGGACTGGAGCGATTAAATAAAAGAAAAAAATTTAAAAAGTTACTCCAATGCATTTTGCGCTTTTTTCTCTTCCTGTTTTTGCTTGTGACTTTTCACCTAGATCCCTGATTCACAGATCCCCACGTGGGTATCATTGGAAAGACACTCTCATTGGCTACAACCCTGTCCAATAATTACCGAGATCACCTAATGATTGACGGAGCTAGATCCCTGGGAGTCGCGGGTGGTAATCAAAAATTATTTAAAAGTCTGCCGTGTACTTGCGCGCGCCTCACATATCAGCATGTAACTCGAGAACCGCTGAATGGATTTTGTCGCCTGAAACTGCAATCGACAGGCAGCAAATAGGGCTTTAATTTAATTTAATTTAACTATAATATAACTATATATATTGTATAAAAAATATTTCACACCCGAGTCGCTAGAGGTCGGCAAAGTGACGCGTGGGTCACTGGACACGATTAGGAGATTTTATATGTTCTTCTCCATGACAACTAGCATGCTTTTATGTGTATTTTATTTTTGACATATTGCACATGGCTCTTGGTACCAATATCAATACCCTATTTTAGCCTGGTATCACCCTGGTATCACCCTGGTATCACCCTGGTATCACACTGGTATTACCCTGGTATTAACCTGATATTACCCTGGTATTACCCTAGTATTACCCTGGTGTTAACCTGGTATTACCCTAGTATTACCCTGGTATTAACCTGATATTACCCTGGTATTACCATAGTATTACCCTGGTATTAACCTGGTATCACCCTGGTATCACCCTGATATTAACCAGTGTTGGTGCATCACGGGATGCCGTTTGATTCAAGACATCTAATTGAATGAAGTAGAATTATTGCTTCTATTTTGTTTTGGTTTCAAAGGTTTTGTAAAAAACGTGACGTTTCTTGAAAAGCAGCACAACGATCTGCCAGCGCAGTGAGATTATTTCACTCAGTAAACGTTCGATAAGTCTGATTACAAAATGAAAATCCTGTTGCTTCACATGTTTTGCAATGAAACAACTCTGTGCGACCAGTGCTTTCTCTGGCCTTCACTTCCTAGAACTCCCCCCTGGTATGGAGATCTGTGCTGGGTACGATACTGTATTAATCCCCCAAGGGGAAACTGAGTGCCACCATGCAGTACATACAGCCCAGTCCGTGTTATGTTCGACGGTTTCCTTGGAAATGTTTGACATTTACTGTACAAAATGTCATTCTATTTTTATTACCTTGACATTTTGCTGTCAAAATGTCAAACGGGGCAACCGCTGAGTGTCGGCCCAGGCGAGCCCACGGACGCGCTGGTGTGATCGGTGTGCGTCGGAGGGAGCGGCCAGATTATGACTGTCCATCGAGATCTTTCGTTTTTGAAAGATTGGAAAGAAGTTTCAGGCTGGTTGTACTTTTTGGAACAGAGAAAAATACACGACATATTATTCAGCATCTACTGAGCGGCGCGGAGGGAGAGATCCTCCAGTTGGTCTGGGAGGAGGGAGGGGGGGGGGGGGGGGTGGGCGGGTGACCTACTTGTTGTGAGCCAAAACAAATATTTTTGTTGGTATCCACATTTCCTTCTGAGTATGACCTATTGACCTGCAGGATTTCAATAATCTTACAATGTAAACAGAAGGCCTCATGCCGCGAGATTGATCTTGCCAAAACAAATGAGCATATTTCTATGTTAAGCTGTTGCGATGGTTGTAATGGCTGTTTGTTAAATTAAAAGACAGGGCTTAGATACTAGATATTATCATTAGGTATAATTTTTTTTTTTTTTTTTATCAATTTTACAATCTCTACAGCTGAAATGAAGAAAGTCTGTTCTAATTGGGCAATTTAAAAGGTATATTCCAATCCAGCTCTTCAAAGAGAGCAAGGGGCATTTCCGTCTCATCATCATCATCATCATCATCCTCAGGTGGCTTCTTCGTTGCGAAGGTTGCCTAATATCACTCTCCAACCCATTCTGTCCCCACTTCTTCTCGCCAACTCCGTGACTCCGCCTCTCACTCCGCTCCAATCACAGGCGTCGTCTGCCCAGTCTCACGGGCCAACGATATCCTGTTCTGCTTACATGATAGTAACATCAAGTGAAATAGGATTCCAAAACGAATAATTTGTATTTATATTATAAATTATAGTTATTTATAAAAGGGAAAAAAACTGGCAAACGGTGATGGTCTGCCAGGTTTCTGTCTTTATTTATGAGATAAATCTGATCGCTCCCTTACCGTAGAGATGGGTGTGTTGGGTGGTGTGTATAACCATGGCAGTGCTGGGGTTTGGGTGGTGTGTGTGTGTGTGTGTGTGTGTGTGTGTGTGTGTGTGTGTGTGTGTGTGTGTGTGTGTGTGTGTGTGTGTGTGTGTGTGTGTGTGTGTGTGTGTGTGTGTGTGTGTGTGTGTGTGTGTGTGTGTGTGTGTGTGTGTGTGTGTGTGTGTGTGTGTGTGTGTGTGTGTGTGTGTGTGTGTGTGTGTGTGTGTGACTAACATTGGTGGTGTGGTGCACTCTAAAGAAAATGTTGCCATTTTCAACACATAAGCGTATCTAGTCGAGGACAGCTTATCACAAGGGTAAGATCAGATGTTTCAAAAGCAACTAATGTAGTGTTAAAAATGACATTCTGATGAATAGTAGTTCTCAGGTTGATGTAGTGATAGTAGTTATCAGGTTGATGTAGTGATGGTAGTTTTCAGGTTGATGTAGTGATAGTAGTTATCAGGTTGATGTAGTGATAGTAGTTCTGTATCGTTAGTGGCTTAGCTTGGCATCGCTACTGCACTATCTCGCGTACGTGCACGCGTACTGAATAAACCACAAATGTACCTCTAATACCAGTATTAGTCTGACCACACCCCTCATCAGCTTACCTTCATAAGCAGGTGTGTGGTCACCTGCTCTCCTCCTTCTCGCTTTCACCACAAGGAAGAGGTGCCTCGGTAGATCCCCACACTTGACACCATGATGGAAGAAATTGGATTAGGAACAGCTTGGGAAACAAGGATACGTTGACATCATATCTTTATTTTCTCTCTCACTATTTTCGAGAAAATACGGCGATATTGTCTTCGTACTGGAGTGTCTAGAAGATGATGATCATTCTACAAACCCTCCACCGGTTTTCGTATTGGGAGCACGCCGCTGCATGCTTCTCAACTGCAGTTCCTTGCTGTGTTTGTTGGGGTGAAACCTGTCAGGCCACAGCTGAACTGTCGGACATGCCGCTGTTGTGAGGAGCGGTGCGTTCCAGGTTGGGTGAGTAGTGTTTGCTGGCGGGCTCCACTTGTCTGTTAGTGCTATGGGGGCTACTTGACAAAGTTTATGGAAACCGGCCCCAGGCTAGGGTCCTTTGTTTAGCCGTCTAGGCGACAGAAGGCCTTGGTCTGGCGACCATTATAGTTTTAACTAGTGGGCCGCGACCATTGACACTGGTGATCCCTGTGTGTTCTGGACGAGTGGATTCTCTCTGTCACCGTGTTAAGACCCCATCTTTCATATCCAAATGAGAGTATTCCTTCACGAGGGGATATGTGCATGTAATGTGCGATAGCGGCAGATTCATGTTCAAAGTCAGCTATACAGGCCAGTTGGTACTGTGCTGATTCCGCCGGACGTGGTAATATCACCGTTGTGAAGCGGTGTTGACGTCTTGTTTTCTCTTTTCTCTTAAAAAGTGAGGAGGGTTCAGAACGGCGGCCTGTCTGGGTGAGTGTTATGTCATTGTTTACATGTTCATAGCTTACGGTTAGCCGGTCGGTGGCCTGGCGCGGGGTAGCTTGGCTTCTCGCGCGCCGCCGGGAGCTCGCTCCTGATCGCGTGTGTCGTAGATCGGCGTCTCGCGAGCGGAAGCAATAGCACCCGAACGGTTGGAGCAGCCGTTAGCTTGATGCTATTCTGTTGAACGTGCTTTGATTTTAACATGTTTTACACTCTTGACCACGACGTCATCCTTGACAGGGGATGTTCGTCGACCCTGCCTGAGCCTAGACGGGGATTGCGTCAACAAAGAGGACTGTAGCGACTGGTGGAGCGGCGACGCTGCCCGGATCGAACAACACGGGACGGCTGTGTTCTACGGTGGCTTGTGACTGCACTTCGCTGATCTGCGTTCCGGGCAGGTACGGGGTTGGCCAGACCTCATAACACGTCTTCTGGTTTTACCTTGCTAAATGTATTGTGAATAACGGTGTTTTTTCCCAAAACGTGTGTTGTTGCAATGCATTTGAGATACGTTGCGGGTTGTGTGTGAGCTGTTTTTGTCACTGGCAGTTAGCTTCTCCGTGCAGATCGTGATGTATTGATCTGGTTGTTGTGTGAGAAACATCATGGTGTTTATGTGTACCGTGTACTCACTACTAAGGCAACTAACCTATGAAGCTATGCTTGGTGACGAGTGAGTAAAAGAATGTTCTTTCTCAGACTGTAATGACAATGAACAGTGAGTTCACACATTAACAGGTTTTCCTGTTTTAACTGGCCGTATTGAGGGTAAAATAGGAGGATTGTGTTTCCCCCCCCGGTTCCCTGGGGACTTTATCACCTCCTATCAGACATGTTGTGCATTAATTGTGTCTTTTGTGTGGTAGGGATACGATGTAACTCTCAGCTTGATTGCTGAGGTTGTGCTAAATCTGCTGGAGAAACTTATTTCCTAAAGGGAAATTGGTTTGGTTGCTGTCATGTGTGCTTAGCAAGGCCTGTGGTCGATACTAATCAAGAATGATGTATTCTCTCATTGTGAAAAAAACGGCGTTCCTCTGTTGAGTGTTTTTGCCATTTTTTGTAGGTGATGATGGGTTGTGTGTGTCATGTGACCTACAACTGGGTTGTACTGGCCACAGAAGCACATGTGTATGTTGGACCGGGGTTCTTAGAGCCCTCTCTATTCTGTGTTTTTCCTTAGTAAAAATCAGATAGCAGGTTAGCTCGTGCGCTGTGTGGAGCTGTGAAACGCTTCATGGAGCTGACTATGACTGTGTCATATTCTCTTTTTGTCGTTACGTCGTATCATGGGTGTGGGGTCGTAAAGGGGTGAACTGGTAACCTTTCCTCTCCCCATTGTTCTGTCGGTCAGGGGTACACCCCCTGTCCTTCAAGGTTCCCGTCACGTGGCGGTTCGGCACGTTACGGGGGGGGGGGGGGGGGGGGGAGGGAGTTCCTGGTCCCACGGCCTGGTATATTGGGCGTGTGCACCGCAGGAATTCCCCCGCCATAGAGTACGTCACCGTGCGCGTCTCTGTTGGTAGGACTTCCGTGTGCTGTTCAGGTCCATGTGATGGATCTGTTTTCAGGGGGGGTGGTCAGGGCTCCTCCTCACCAAGCGCCTACTCAGGCCTTCTGTGAGTTCGGACTCCTTCTTCCATGTGAGGAAGCCTCCATCAGAGTACAGAGCCTTCCTCCTCAGATTGTCAAAGTGAGTGGACCCTCTAGAAGGGTCCTTTTCTATTGTATGTATATTCGATTCAATTCGTTTATTGAGTGTGTATGGGTTCGGTGCCTCTTCCCCGGAGGCCCTAAAACCAGTTTTTTACATGGCTCAAGGTGCAATATATTCTTTTCAATCTGTACAGCTCGCGTGGGAAGTCTCTCTGGGGATCCCCGTCTCTTTCCTATGGGAGGGTGGTGGGATGTAAAAATGTGAACATTTTTTACCCCGGCTGTGTAGACTGGGATACATACTGTTGATGCTTCCTTCTTTCTATTCCAGAAGTGTTGGAGTTAGGGAGTGTCACACCCCTCTTGTCGTTCCCCTGGGCGCCTTGGGGATTCAATGACAGGTCTAAATAGCCTGTTCATTGATGGGGGTGTGTCCCGACGCACGTATAGTGCTAGCTCGCTGTAAACAGGCGATTGACTGGCACGCCTTAGTTGCTTGTGGTTGAAACAGCGTTTTTATAAAGCAACTGAGATGGGGGTTTTTCCTCTTCCGGCGACCACATCCCATGACCTGGGTGGGTTGTCGACGGATTCTCGTTCATGTCTGGGGGATGATGACGGGATGGATCTGAACATATGTAGTGGGGTCTCACGCCCTTGGGGTGGGCCACCAGGCGCGGTTCGTCCCGACGTCTGGGTGGCGCCTTCTTTTCATGTTAAGATCAACACGCATATCTGCCCTTCTCCTGGAGTAGGCATGTCGGCGTGGTTAGGGCACGGGACTGGTTCTGGTCACGCTGGTCCAGATCAGTTGAACCCGTTGTCCGCCGGGGATGCAGATCTGCTGTTCTGGTACCCTGAGGGACTTGGGCTTTTTTCAGGGGGAAAAATGCCAGGTCGGTCTGGGTGTCACAGGGTTAAGCGCTATGGAGACCCTGGTTGGGTATGTTTTTACTCAGCACTGTCGTCATGGCTTACAGCCATGCCATTCTGTACGCGCTCGATCTCGTCGGATCTCGGCCGCTACACAGGTTGGTCCTGGTTAGTACTTGGTTGGGAGACCGCCGGGGAATACCAGGTACGGTGTGCTTAGGGGCTGGTTCTCCATTATTTTTCGCTCCTCTCTCACGCATGGCGAAGAGGGGCCTGTGGGGGTGGTTTTTTGACCTCCTCTGGTGACCCTGTGCTTCCCGTACCGCCAGGCCCGGTCCGAAGTGATGTTTGCGACCCGTAGGCCTGGGTTAACCCTTTTTGGAAACTGAAACACTTGTACTGCGGTATAGCCGGTGTATACCCGCAGGTGTGTTTTGGAGTTTTTTCTTGAGGGGTTATAGGAACAACCACCGCATTGGGTGACACCGAGGTGGTTGATTCCCTGGTGTGTTGGAGCAGTGTCAACTCCCGGGTTCACCGTTTGAGGGTGCCCCTGCACGTTCATGACGTCTGCCAATCGTGTCAGCCTTCTCTGCCTCGACCCCTCTGGGTGGGGGTTGTTAAATGGAGGCTTGGTCATGCAACACCGCCAGCTTACGCTCCTTCCGCCGGGGCGGCTGTGTTCAGCTGTCCCCTCTGGCGCCTGTCTCGTCCGCAGTCTCCAGGCTAGGGTTAACAGCCTGTTGCCTGGTTTTTCCCCGGTGCGCTGCCTGCTTCCGTTGGTTAACCTTTTTTGTGTGCTTGCGGCCATGCTGACTGCCTATTCTGCAGGGTCAGTGTGCCAGGCGGTGTACTATTGGGGGGACGGGGCCCGCTCGGCTTACGGCCATACCGACCTGAACACGCCCGGTCTCGTCCGATCTCGGAAGCTGGGCAGGTTCTGGCCTGGTTGGTTCCGCCTGGGAATACCAGGTGCAGTAACTGAGGGGCCTTTGTCCGAATACGCTGGCGATGTGGGGGGCGGGGCACTACGTGCCCACCTGGTGGGGTCTTGATGCTGGCATCATGGACTTCTCCGGGCCCCCATTCCGGGGAGTCCAGTCCTTTTGGTGGGTCTGGGTCTTCCTTCGTGCTCCGCTGCTACGGCCTTGCCACGGGGTTGGGTTTGCCCTTGACCCCGTGATTCTGGGGGCAGTAACGAGGTTGTTCCTCCGGTCGTTCCCGGGTGGCATGCGGGTTGTGCGTGTGTGTGGTCGTGGGGTCAAGCCACGGTCTGCTCACCCTGTGCGTTGAGTTGCTTGAGTGCCTCTTCGCACGGTCGGGTCCGTCGCCCTCCCGTGACGTCCCTAATAGGGGGGCTACCCTCCATTAGGGGGGGTCGGGGGGGCTCGGCCCTCCCTGTTCTGATGGTTTTGGGGGGCTGTCAGCGGGGTGTATTTGTCAGCCAAGTGGCTCCGCTTGGCCTCCCTTGTGCAGTAGCGATGCCAAGCTAAGCCACTAACGATACAGAACGTTAGGTTATGACTATAACCAAGTTCTGTTAGTTAGGGGCGATGCTTGGCATCGGACGCCGCTGCAGCCCTTGTCCTCACCTTGTGGTGAAAGCTTGGGAAGGAGGAGAGCAGGTGACCACACACCTGCTTATGAAGGTAAGCTGATGAGGGGTGTGGTCAGACTAATACTGGTATTAGAGGTACATTTGTGGTTTATTCAGTACGCGTGCACGTACGCGAGATAGTGCAGTAGCGATGCCAAGCATCGCCCCTAACTAACAGAACTTGGTTATAGTCATAACCTAACGTTATCAGGTTGATGTAGTGATGGTAGTTTTCAGGTTGATGTAGTGATAGTAGTTTTCAGGTTGATGTAGTGATGGTAGTTATCAGGTTGATGTAGTGATGGTAGTTTTCAGGTTGATGTAGTGATGGTAGTTTTCAGGTTGATGTAGTGATAGTAGTTTTCAGGTTGATGTAGTGATAGTAGTTATCAGGTTGATGTAGTGATGGTAGTTTTCAGGTTGATGTAGTGATAGTAGTTATCAGGTTGATGTAGTGATAGTAGTTTTCAGGTTGATGTAGTGATAGTAGTTATCAGGTTGATGTAGTGATAGTAGTTATCAGGTTGATGTAGTGATAGTAGTTATCAGGTTGATGTAGTGATAGTAGTTATCAGGTTGATGTAGTGATAGTAGTTATCAGGTTGATGTAGTGATGGTAGTTCTCAGGTTGATGTAGTGATTGTTAAAGGAACACGCCTGATCGATAGTAGTTCTCAGGTTGTTGATTGTTAACACTTTCGGGGCCATTCACTCGATCGCATTGAATTGTTTTCGGGACCCCCGATCCATATGTTGTGGTGGGTTATGTCGTGGACCAGATGGGCATAGGATGGACCCGATGGCGATCAAATAATTGGAATATTCTTTTTGGAATACCACCAACCACAGGTAAGGACAATCTGACGTCAATTTCAGCTTGATCGTGCATGGTTTTCATACCCATCCCCTGGATCGGCGTGTGTTGTGGTAATAACGAATACCATTATTGGCAATCAATTAATCAGAAACGACCCCTTTCATGCATCCATAATGAAACATAATACCTATCATATGCATTTGATTTGAAAATAATAGCGTGTCCAGCGACGAAATGCCAATGGTTTTTAGTAGAATTCACGTTGCGCCCTATAGCCAGCCTCCCAGGAATTATCCCGGATCATTCCGAAATTATACTCATATTCACCACGGGACGTATTCATGAAAAAATTCATTCTTTTTTGCATCTTGAACGGAAGATAGTTACTGTCAAATGACCATGGTATTGTATCCATAGCTATAATATAAAATATAGATTTAGCTCTACAAACAACGTGACGCACAGTGAAACTATGTAATGAAAACCTGGCCGTGCTATAGCTAGATGGGGAAATCGAATGGCCCCGAATGTGTTAAAGGAACACGCCTGCAAAGCACAAAACTGGATGAGCTGGAAACGCTTTACTCAACGTTATTTAATTCTCAACTCGACTAGAAAATCAAGTTAACATACTAAAAATAGAGATCAATGCCATATACAGACAACAATCGGAAATACAAATACGCAGCACAAGACAACAGCAGTACTCCCATGGTTCCAAACCCAGCCACCTATTAGCCATGCGATTAAGAATTAATGCAACATTTGCAGATATAACTACCATTAGAGCACAACAAGTACTTGTAACAGATCCTGTAAAAATAAACGATACATTCAAAGTATTCTACTCCGACTTATATAAATCAGAAATGACCTTCGATCAAAACAAAATGGACACATTTCTTAATCAAATTATTCTCCCTAAACGTTCAGAGGATGACGCTAAACAGTTAGAAATACCGATCACACTAGAGGAACTCAAGAAGGCCATAACCGCAATGAAAAGTGGTAAGGCTCCAGGAAGAGACGGTTTCCCATCAGAAATGTACCTTTCTTGTTGGGACATAATTGGCCCCTTATTACTAAATATGATCTTATACTCAGTCAAGGAGGGGAACTTCCATAAAAATGACAATATTGCACTCATAACAGTCCTCCTTAAAAAAGACAAAGACCCCAACGAGTGCGGTAGTTATAGACCTTTAAGCCTCCTCGGAACAGATATCAAACTGTACTCTAAGGTATTAGCCATCAGATTACAAAAGCATATGACGTCTTTAGTTCACCCGGACCAAACTGGCTTCATAGGAGGCCGCCTGATCACTGAGAACATAAGACGTATACTGCACGTACTTGATGCCGACAAGGAGGACACCATACCTAAGGCGATGCTGTCCCTGGATGCTATGAAGGCCTTTGACAGGCTGGAATGGTCGTATCTGTGGGCAGTGCTAGAAAGGATGGGGTTAGGAAAAGGATTCATCGATATGATTAAAGTATTATACAAAGACCCATCGGCCATGATTACAACAGGCACAATCATCTCTGAAATATTTCCGGTATCACGCTCTGCCAGACAGGGTTGTCCTCTTAGTCCCGGACTGTTCAATCTATCATTAGAGCCTTTAGCACAATATATAAGACAATCCCAATCCATAGAACCTATCGTAATCAAGGGCACACAACAAAAAATGTGTTTATATGCGGACGATGTAATATTGTTCATGAAAAACCCCAACACCACATTGCCTCATCTGCTCAAGTTGATTGAGGACTTTGGTGATTTATCGGGATTTAAGATAAATTGGCCGAAGTCGGCTTTCCTTCCACTTAACACCCCTGCAAAAAAAGATACAACCCTCCCAGGACAGACACCGATGGTAAAACATTTCAGATGCTTGGGAGTGGAAATATTCCCTACCATAAGACAAACGGTGAAGCACAACTACACAAAAATCCAAAACAAAATCAAAGACGACCTTGATAGATGGGCAAAACTTAAAAACACAGTACAAGCACGGATATCAATAGTTAAGATGGATGTACTACCTAAAATCAACTTCTTCTGTTCAATGCTACCGTTACCCCCTCCAGAGGGTTACTGGAAAAGATTACACTCCTCCACATACAAATTTATTTGGAATAACAAACCACCACGTATAAAAAGATCCACCGCACAGAGAAATAAAGCAGATGGTGGCATGGCATTTCCAGATTTTTTCCTATATTTTAAGGCGTACTCATTAAGTCCATTGACAACATGGTTTGACTCCCAAGCATTAGCATCTTGGAGAAAAATAGAAGAAAACATAGTAGCCCCACATAGACTGAAGGACATAGCATACACTAAACTACCAATCAAGCACTGTGAACGAAAATTTGGCCCCATAATTACTCATGCGATCCGGATATGGCGTGAATCACAAAAAAAAAATCCTAACCCACAAGAATGGCACAATCATACTCCCTTATTCAATAACAATGCTCTCTTAATTGGAAAACGACCTATAAGATTCCCTATATGGGAAGAGCAAGGCATACACTCATTAGGGGATGTTTTTAACAAACAGGGTTTTTGTAGTGATAAAGAAATACGCAAAAAATTTAATCTCACCAAGTCCACATGGCTTTTTCACAAACAGTTAGAGCTATGTTTGAAGTCTCACGGTGTTCCATTAGACAGACCAATTGAACACCACAGATACCACAAATTCTTCTACTCAAGAGAGACATCGAGAGGTTTTGTTTCAGAATTTTATCATCAATTACTAACGTCCTCGTATGAAACCCTCCAACTTGACTCTGTCTGGAGGAGGGATATACCAGACCTGGAAAATGACTTTGATTGGCAAGGAGCCTGGGCAAATGTCCGACTTACATCAAGGAACCCGGATCATCAACAAATCAATCTTAACTATATTCACAGGACATACTTGACTCCTATAAGACTGTGCCGAATGGGGCTCAAACAAGATTCCAAATGCACCCAATGTACAAATGGGGACGAAGGGACATTTATGCACATGTATTGGGACTGCTCACCAGTTAAGGCATTCTGGAAAGATGTGACCCAACAAATATCAAAACTCGTATCTTGGAATATACCTGTACACCCCTCGGTATTGCTGTTGAATGATGTTTTTGAGTTTGCAGTGAATCCACAGCTAAAGAGATTGGTTTTATCGGGTATCACAGTAGCCAAAAAGCTGATCGCATCACGCTGGTTTCAACCGGAAAAAATTTGCCGTAAAGTTTGGTTTCTTACATATCTCGATGTAATTTACCATGAAATATCTACAGCAAGAATTCTGGGTCTCAATGAATCCAAAATGTCAATGTGGTTAGAAGTGGTGGAGAGAATAAAAGCTAGCTTATAATGGTAGTGTCTGGTTAGGTGCGAGGGATAGTGGAGGTACTTCTCAAGGTGGGGTCCGGGGGGGGGGGGTTCGAGCTGAGCATATGTGTGTAGGTTTTTTTTTTAGATAACAGGTATTATGGGTATATCTTATATAAGACAACTAACTAAAAGGTGATCTCATTGGATGTGCCCTGACAATTAATGCTTGTATATCTTATCGTGTGTTGTCATGTTTGTTTATATGTTTGTTTAAAAAATAATAAAAAAATAAAATACAAAAAAAAAGGAACACGCCTGATCGATAGTAGTTATCAGGTTGATGTAGTGATTGTTAAAGGAACACGCCAACATTATGGGGAATGCACTTACAGTCTTCTCCAGAGTCAGACAAGAAGATAGTTTCCTTGTTCAGTAGAAAGCTATCCGGCTGCAAGCTAGCCTAGCTTAGCACATATAAATGGAAGTGGATACGGATCAGCTAGCCTAGTTGTTGGCCAAAAAAACACCTCTCCCAGAGTTTTAAGCTAGGCTAGCTAAAATACATTTCCTGGTATCCTGTTCCCACTTTATCCAATCAGGAGAGAGAACTCCATACTGCAAGAATAAGAAATAAAAAATAGTTTTAAGCAAATGTGTCCTTGAAACAAGTCAAATAATCTACCAGTGTAGTAAGCACATTTGGCTTGGTAACATTTCTTGAAATAAGTAAAACATATCTAGGGTTCTCTCTCCTGATTGGATAAAGTGTGAACGGTATACCAGGAAATGTATTTTGTGTTTACTGCAGAGCGGAGGGACTGGGAGACCCATATTACTGACCAGACACAGTTTAAGTTTAAGTTTATTTGGATCCCCATTAGCCACAGCAGTGCTGGGGCTATTCTTCCTGGGGTCCATAACACGTAAAATACAGTTACAGACTTATACACTCACAACATTCACATGTCATACAGACAATTAAAACAACAATAAAAACCCTAATCAAATTCATAATATAACAATATATACGCCTTATGAATTCATAATACAATACAATAATACCTACTCATAATTAATTCATAATACAATACAGCATAATATACTATTTAGCTTTTACATACATTATCTATGTTCATATTAGCCAATTATACAATCTTTTAATAATATATCCCTATCAGACACATGCCTTTTCATCTATATATACCTATCTCTTTATCAGACACATACATTTTCATTTACGTACACACTATCTATTAGGGAATGTCACAGTGATGGCTGGAACACTTATTTTAACAACAAAATACCACTTACAGCTCCTTTAACCCCAAAATCCACATGTCCACACACACTATCAGTGGAAGTGATCCTCTAGGGGCGGCCTGCCCCAGGATTGTGACGTCAGCTTCCCAAGTCCTCTATTAACTAAAACGTCCCATCCATCACTGTTATGTAAAACATCTTGCAGCCAACCATCAGAGGGTTTGGATGCTGATGGTTTTACTAAATTGAACAGTGTGTTCTTAAATAGGAGGTGTAAATTCTTCAACACGTCTTCTGTTACTTTCAACACAACATGTTTTATTTAATTACATTTTTTTTTTAATTATTTTCTTCACCCATCCCAATTGATTCGTTATGCCAATTCCCTTCCTGGTTGTTGCGTGCATTGCCCCACTGTCGGCCTGGGGAGGGTGTAGAACTACCACATGCCTCCTCCGATACATGTGGAGTCGCCAGCCGCTTCTTTTCTCTCACTGGGGGAATGTAACACGTGCAGAGGTTCACGCTATTTCCCCCAGATCCCCTCCCTGCTGAGCAGGTGCCCCGACCGACCCAGTAGGAGTCACAGTTTACAACGACCAGAACACATACCCCACCGGCGTCCCACCAGCTAACACTGCCAATTGTGTTAGTAGGGACGACTGACCAAGCCGGAGGGTATGTGGTATCCCCCTCCGGTCCTAGCTGACGGCACCTGTAGTCAGAGTCAAGTCCGGAAATTATCTCCGCCCCCCCTTCCCCCCCCACCACCCCCTCCCCTCGGGGTTCTCTGAGACACACAGACTCACGGCTAGTTTAACATGTCTCAACAAATGCGCATGTTTGTATTAATTAAGGATTGTGCCATTATTGCTATTCAAATGTAATAATTGTGAATTATTTTCTGTAATGAGTTGTATGTGTATGTATCAAGCATCCTTGACTTCCAGGGACAACCATGTAAATAAGTCATTGGCTTTTTCGTTCCTATCCTTGACTAAAGCAAATATGTGATGTAATGATCTGTATATGTTTTGTTGTCTAAATAAATACCTACCTACCTACCTACCGCTGACAGCGGGATTTGATCCCAGAGTCTAACAACATGTTTTAAAGATGTCTTAATGGTAATGCGGCTTGTTGCACTTAACGTGATATTCTACTGTTTAGTTTGTAATCCTAAACGGCATTTCCTGAAGAACGCCAGTGTGGCTGAAAACATTGGTTCATTCAATTACAAAAATGATCTTGCAAAACAATGATGTCATAGGATTGCGTTTATCTTAAACGTCTTCCGTACTTCTGGCATTCTGTGCGGTCTACGCAGCATCAACGTGATTATTATTATATATTAATATAATAATAATAATAATAATAATAATAATAATAATAATAATAATAATAATAATAATAATAATAATAATAATAATAATAATAATAATAATAATAATAATAATAATAATAATGATATATTATATTAAATAACCTTTTTTTGTCTGCTTTTGCAGAATTACAACCTATTCAGGAATTTCAGTGGAATAGCCCTTTCACGCTAGCGATTAGTAAATACAAGCTCCCAACGAGAGACACAGATGTGTTGAAAACGGTGTGTTCTTCTTTTAAGAGTACGGTGTTTATTTATATTCATGCCTTGCTACTGTAAGTACTTATGTAATGCAGTTTGGGTGGAAGAGCAAAGCACTGGATCCTCAGGCCCTTATTCCCTGTTGACGTCACTCCAGCCTCCAATCTGATAACAGTGGAGCATCTAAGATAGGATGATCCTTTATTAATCCGCTTGGGGGAATTCAGGTGTCAAAGCAGCATGGGGGGGGGGGGATACAGAGCTTCACAGTCCGATAATATACTATAAGATACAACTATAAGATACACAATATATAATATAATATAATATATAATATAAAAAGTACAAAATACAAGATACAAGGTAAGTAGGTATGCCTACAGCAGAATTACACAAGGGAATACGCTGTTAGTTCTCCTGGCAGAGCAGAGCCCTTGGTTGAAGAGCCTGATGGCTGCCGGTATAAAGGACCGGCCCAGGCGGTTTGTGGTGTGTTTGGGGGGGGGTATGAGTCTTTGGCTGAACTTGCTCTTCATTCTGGCTAGCTCCTCCTCCTAATCTGAATAGAGATCAAAGGGGCATGCATCTGAGGGATGCTTTTTGCACACATCATCATCGTTCCCACTTTCCCCAAAATAAATTCTATGGTGCTGTAATGTTTTTTTTGGGGGGGGGGGGGGGGGGGGGACCTACTTTAAAAAATATGCAACTTGTGGATGATGTGCATACGAGATGCTGTCATTGAGTCCGTTTTCAATACGACTTTTTCCTATCCTATGCTGAGAACGTTGTTATTTGAGACCTTTGACCCTGCAGAATGAGCTATTTATTTTCTGTTCCGATGCTAATCTGCTCTGGAGTCTCCGAGTGGGGGGGCAGTCTCCGAGCGGGGGGGGGGGGGGGGGGGGGGGGGGGGGGGGGGGCGGGCAGTCCTTATACCAGAAGGTCAAATTGGATTAACCTCCTGGTCGACACATCTTGTCGTTTGTCCTTCCTGTCTTTAGATTTGTCTCTGGGTTCTCCTCCCCTCCCTCCTCTCTCTGTATAACATTTACTACTGTGTTTTTTTTTTTATTAATCTAGTTTTACATTTTCTTATAAAACTATAAAAGGAGCTTTTATTTTTTTTATTATTATGTTTTTGGTAGATTTTTATTTGTTTGTACTACCGGGCAGTCCGGTAGAGGGAGAGAGAGAGGAAGAACAGGAGACAGAGGGGGGGGAAGACATTCGGCAAAGGACGGCGGGTCCGGGAATCGAACCCGGGTCGGCCGCTTCGCGACGCAGCGTGTTACATGGGTCGCCACTTGGGTGCCCATGAAAGGAGCTTTTACCAACTTGAGTAAAAGGTGACAGGTGTGTAGGAGGGTCGGGAATTAAGAAACAACGACCTGATGAAGGTCTTTGTACCATTACATTGTTCCCAATGCACATACCTGTATGTTTTGGGGGATTTGTACTTTACTCAAGTATTATTAGGTTTGTATACTTGTACATTTCAGAGAAAAATAACATACTTTTTACTCCTTACATTTAAAATGCAGACCTACAAAGTACAAAGTACAAATCTCGCAGGTCCAACCATTTTAATTAGTATATTTGTTTCTCTGGCCGAACTAACATTAACGTTATTAATCTTGCGGCCACACTTTATTTAAAAACAGCCAATCAAATCCCCATCAATGGAAAATTAACCTGCCCATACCCATGCTGATTGGTCCTTGTGCAAGACTAGAAAGCGTGGATCTTTGATTAAACACCTGCTATCAGACAGTCAGAGTGACAAGCTATAGAAGATGGCCACAAACTATAGTACGAGTGATGAAGAGGACGAAACGGAACATTCCATTGCCCCGGAAAATAAAAACAAGTTTTAACTTTTACTTTTTAGTACTTAAGTACATTTAAAAGTAGAAACTTTTTTACTTTTACTCAAGTGTGTTTTTAGCCAGATACTCTGACTTTTACTTGAGTAAGATTTTGAGATGCTTTCATACTTTCATAATTTATGGGTACTTTTTACACCCCTGGATATCCTACTTTTGTGTTGCAATGCACGTTGGTAAGCTAAACCAGATGTTGTTGTTTGCTAGCTTTCTGCTGTGTTGCCATGATGAAATCATTTCAGCAGTGACTCAAAGTGACAAATACAATTGTTTGTTGAGACACTAGAATAAAAGTAGCACATTTTAGTCTGAATATTGACAAGCAGCCGACTCTATTAAAAACAATGTCATCACGGTAATAATCATTTTGGTCTGGGTAGCGTAGAGGTCTAAGAACTAGGTGAGGCTGGGTAGCGTAGAGGTCTAAGAAAGAACTAGGAGCGGCTGGGTAGTGTAGAGGTCTAAGTACTAGGAACGGCTGGGTAGCGTAGAGGTCTAAGCAATAGGAGCAGCTGGGTAGTGTAGATAGAGCTCTAAGCACTAGGAGCAGCTGGGTAGTGTAGATAGAGGTCTAAGCACTAGGAGCAGCTGGATAGTGTAGATAGAGCTCTAAGCACTAGGAGCAGCTGGGTAGTGTAGATAGAGGTCTAAGCACTAGGAGCAGCTGGGTAGTGTAGATAGAGGTCTAAGCACTAGAGTGGCTGGGTAGTGTAGAGGTCTAAGCACTAGGAGCGGCTGGGTAGTGTAGAGGTCTAAGCACTAGGAGCGGCTGGGTAGTGTAGATAGAGGTCTAAGCACTAGGAGCGGCTGGGTAGCGTAGAGGTCTAAGCACTAGGAGCGGCTGGGTAGCGTAGAGGTCTAAGCACTAGGAGCGGCTGGGTAGTGTAGAGGTCTAAGCACTAGGAGCGGCTGGGTAGCGTAGAGGTCTAAGCACTAGGAGCGGCTAGGTAGCGTAGAGGTCTAAGCACTAGGAGCGGCTGGGTAGCGTAGAGGTCTAAGCACTAGGAGCGGCTGGTTAGTGTAGAGGTCTAAGCACTAGGAGCGGCTGGGTAGCGTAGAGGTCTAAGCACTAGGAGCGGCTGGGTAGCGTAGAGGTCTAAGCACTAGGAGCGGCTGGGTAGCGTAGAGGTCTAAGCACTAGGAGCGGCTGGTTAGTGTAGAGGTCTAAGCACTAGGAGCGGCTGGGTAGTGTAGAGGTCTAAGCACTAGGAGCGGCTGGTTAGTGTAGAGGTCTAAGCACTAGGAGCGGCTGGGTAGCGTAGAGGTCTAAGCACTAGGAGCGGCTGGGTAGTGTAAATTTCGAAGCACTAGGGGTGGCTGGGTAGCGTAGAGGTCTAAGCACTAGGAGCGGCTGGGCAGCGTAGAGGTCTAAGCACTAGGGGTGGCTGGGTAGCGTAGAGGTCTAAGCACTAGGAGCGGCTGGGTAACGTAGAGGTCTAAGCACTAGGAGCGGCTGGGTAACGTAGAGGTCTAAGCACTAGGAGCGGCTGGGTAACGTAGAGGTCTAAGCACTAGGGGTGGCTGGGTAGCGTAGAGGTCTAAGCACTAGGAGCGGCTGGGTAACGTAGAGGTCTAAGCACTAGGGGTGGCTGGGTAGCGTAGAGGTCTAAGCACTAGGAGCGGCTGGGTAGCGTAGAGGTCTAAGCACTAGGGGTGGCTAGACATTCGTCCCTGAAGGAGACAGAGAGGAGCAGAGAGAGAGAACGTCTGAAGGAGCCAGAGAGAGAGAACATCCCTGAAGGAGACAGAGAGAGAGAACATCCCTGAAGGAGACAGAGAGGAGCAGAGAGAGAGAACATCCCTAAATGAGACAGAGAGGAGCAGAGAGAGAGAACGTCTGAAGGAGACAGAGAGGAGCAGAGAGAGAGAACGTATGAAGGAGACAGAGAGGAGCAGAGAGAGAGAACGTCCCTAAAGGAGACAGAGAGGAGCAGAGAGAGAGAACGTCTGAAGGAGACAGAGAGGAGCAGAGAGAGAGAACGTCCCTAAAGGAGACAGAGAGGAGCAGAGAGAGAGAACGTATGAAGGAGACAGAGAGGAGCAGAGAGAGAGAACGTCCCTAAAGGAGACAGAGAGGAGCAGAGAGAGAGAACGTCTGAAGGAGACAGAGAGGAGCAGAGAGAGAGAACGTATGAAGGAGACAGAGAGGAGCAGAGAGAGAGAACGTATGAAGGAGACAGAGAGGAGCAGAGAGAGAGAATGTCTGAAGGAGACAGAGAGGAGCAGAGAGGGAGAACGTATGAAGGAGACAGAGAGGAGCAGAGAGAGAGAGAACGTATGAAGGAGACAGAGAGGAGCAGAGAGAGAGCGTCTGAAGGAGACAGAGAGGAGCAGAGAGAGAGAACGTCCCTGAAGGAGACAGAGAGGAGCAGAGAGAGAGAGAACGTATGAAGGAGACAGAGAGGAGCAGAGAGAGGGAGAACGTCTGAAGGAGACAGAGAGGAGCAGAGAGAGAACGTCTGAAGGAGACAGAGAGGAGCAGAGAGAGAGAACGTCCCTGAAGGAGACAGAGAGGAGCAGAGAGAGAGAACGTCCCTGAAGGAGACAGAGAGGAGCAGAGAGAGAGAGAACGTATGAAGGAGACAGAGAGGAGCAGAGAGAGAGAACGTCCCTGAAGGAGACAGAGAGGAGCAGAGAGAGGGAGAACGTATGAAGGAGACAGAGGAGCAGAGAGATAGAACGTTTGAAGGAGACAGAGAGGAGCAGAGAGAGAGAACGTATGAAGGAGACAGAGAGGAGCAGAGAGGGAGAACGTATGAAGGAGACAGAGAGGAGCAGAGAGGGAGAACGTATGAAGGAGACAGAGAGGAGCAGAGAGAGAGAGAAAGTATGAAGGAGACAGAGAGGAGCACAGAGAGAGAGAACGTATGAAGGAGACAGAGACGAGCACAGAGAGAGAGAACGTATGAAGGAGACAGAGACGAGCAGAGAGAGAGAGAACGTATGAAGGAGACAGAGAGG
>NC_140166.1:76157778-76215278 GCF_963971535.1 Notolepis coatsorum | reverse complement strand
ACCTCCTCATCCATCACCCTCAACATAGGGGCCCCCCAGGGCTGTGTTCTGAGTCCCCTCCTCTACTCCCTGTACACACACGACTGTGTGGCTCAGCGGAGTAGCAATACAATCATCAAATTTGCTGACGACACAGTGGTGGTGGGCCTGATCTCTGCCAACGACGAGAGGGCCTACCTGGAAGAGGTCAAGGTCCTGGCGGGATGGTGCCAGGAAAACAGCCTCTCCCTGAACGTCAGCAAAACAAAGGAGATGATTGTGGACTTCAGGAGGTCGGGGGTCAAGGACTACAGCCCCCTCAGCATCGACGGGGCACCGGTTAAGAGAGTCAACAGCTTTAAGTACCTCGGAGCCTACATATCAGAGGACTTGACATGGACCACACACATTGACAGTGTTGTGAAGAAGGCACGACAACGCCTCTACTTCCTCAGGCGCCTAAGGAAGTTCCAAGTCAGTCAGAAGATCCTTAAGAACTTCTACTCATGTACAATAGAGAGCATCTTGACCGGCAACATCACCTCCTGGTTTGGGAATAGCACTGCACAAGACCGAAGCAGACTACAAAGAGTGACACGTTCAGCCGAACGCACAATTGGAGGGGGACTCCCCACCCTCCAGAACATTTACAACAAGCGTTGCAAGGGCAAGGCTAAGAGAATCATTAAAGACTCCAGTCACCCGAACAACTGCCTCTTTGAACTGCTGCGGTCAGGCAAGCGATACCGGAGTCTCAAGGCGAGCACAGAAAGACTCAGAAGAAGCTTCTATCCCCAGGCCATCAGGCTGCTAAACGAACAATGAATGAACACTACACAACAACAACCACCATAGATCCTCCCCTACACAACAACAACCACCAAACGCACATAGCACACACATCCACACGCACACACTCACTTTAAACAAACACACTGTAGCACCCACTCCACACACTTTATAGCACACACCCACTTTAAACAAACACACTGTAGCACCCACTCCCCACACTTTATATTTATTGATGAAGGATTGCACTACAACTCGTACACCTTACTGTAAATTGTACCTAAATTGTACCTCATCCCATTTCTGCTTTGCACTATATAGTACTGTACATTAGTACACTGCATAGTATTGTATATTATATGGTAACTCAGAACATTGTACATATGTCTATACCGAACACTGTGACCTCATTTTCTTCTTCTAAACTACATGCTATACTACGTTATCTACTATCTTGTCTAGCACAGTCTCTGGAGCGTAACAGTAAGAAGCATTTTGTATGAAAGTATTCTGTACTTCTGTATGACAACTATTAAAGAAACTTGAAACTTGAGAGGAGTGGAAGGAGTGGAGAGAAGCACAAGTCCAGACACTCCCATATAGACAGAGTCACATCTGGTCTTCAAAGACAACCTGAAACACTGCTCTCTTGTGCAGCGTGAGGCCTGGGGTTTTCCTGTGTTGTTAACACGCAAAGCACGTCTTTCTCAAAGGAAGTATGCTTTGAAAATAGAGGATAGTGAAATGGGTGCGTGGCAGATTACACAGGTTACACTGTGTTGGGATGAATATATATATTATTTTGTTTGTTTGTTTGTTTGTTTGTTTGTTTCTTTGTTTCTTTGTTTCTTTGTTTCTTTCTTTCTTTCTTTCTTTCTTTCTTTCTTTCTTTCTTTCTTTCTTTCTTTCTTTCTTTCTTTCTTTCTTTCTTTCTTTCTTTCTTTCTCTTGACTTGGGAGTTTACAACACACCCCATGTTGAGGAGGTTCCATCAATTTAGGGCCAATGAAAAACATTCTATAATTCCAATGATGCACGTCATCAATCTGGTAAATAAATTGTCTTTCTTAATTCCATGAAGTTTGATGTTTCTTGATGGTTGTCATGCAACAGCAGCACGGTACTATACAGCATGTAAATACATCAGTTCCAACAACAGCACGGTACTATACAGTATGTACAGTAAATACATCAGTTCCAACAGCAGCATGGTACTATACAGTATGTAAATACATCAGTTCCAACAACAGCACGGTACTATACAGTATGTACAGTAAATACATCAGTTCCAACAGCAGCACGGTACTATAATTTCAAGTTTCTTTAATAGTTGTCATACAGAAGTACAGAATACTTTCATACAAAATGCTTCTTACTGTTACGCTCCAGAGACTGTGCTAGACAAGATAGTATCAAATAACATAGTATAGCATGTAATTTAGAAGTAGAAAATGAGGTCACAGTGTTCAGTATAGACATATGTACAATGTTCGATGCAGAATAGACGTAACTGAGTTACCATATAATATACAATACTATGCAGTGTACTAATGTACAGTACTATATAGTGCAAAGCAGAAATGGGATGAGGTACAATTTAGGTACAATTTACAGTAAGGTGTACGAGTTGTAGTGCAATCCTTCATCAATAAATATAAAGTGTGGGGAGTGGGTGCTACAGTGTGTTTGTTTAAAGTGGGTGTGTGCTATAAAGTGTGTGGAGTGGGTGCTACAGTGTGTTTGTTTAAAGTGAGTGTGTGCGTGTGGATGTGTGTGCTATGTGCGTTTGATGGTTGTTGTTGTGTAGTGTTCATTGTTCGTTTAGCAGCCTGATGGCCTGGGGATAGAAGCTTCTTCTGAGTCTTTCTGTGCTCGCCTTGAGACTCCGGTATCGCTTGCCTGACCGCAGCAGTTCAAAGAGGCAGTTGTTCGGGTGACTGGAGTCTTTAATGATTCTCTTACCCTTGCCCCTGCAACGCTTGTTGTAAATGTTCTGGAGGGTGGGGAGCCCCCCTCCAATTGTGCGTTCGGCTGAACGTGTCACTCTTTGTAGTCTGCTTCGGTCTTGTGCAGTGCTATTCCCAAACCAGGAGGTGATGTTGCCAGTCAGGATGCTCTCTATTGTACATGAGTAGAAGTTCTTAAGGATCTTCTGACTGACTTGGAACTTCCTTAGGCGCCTGAGGAAGTAGAGGCGTTGTCGTGCCTTCTTCACAACACTGTCAATGTGTGTGGTCCATGTCAAGTCCTCGGATATGTAGGCTCCGAGGTACTTAAAGCTGTTGACTCTCTCAACCGGTGCCCCGTCGATGCTGAGGGGGCTGTAGTCCTTGACCCCCGACCTTCTGAAGTCCACAATCATCTCCTTTGTTTTGCTGACGTTCAGGGAGAGGCTGTTTTCCTGGCACCATCCCGCCAGGACCTTGACCTCTTCCAGGTAGGCCCTCTCGTCGTTGGCAGAGATCAGGCCCACCACCACTGTGTCGTCAGCAAATTTGATGATTGTATTGCTACTCCGCTGAGCCACACAGTCGTGTGTGTACAGGGAGTAGAGGAGGGGACTCAGAACACAGCCCTGGGGGGCCCCTATGTTGAGGGTGATGGATGAGGAGGTGCAGTTGCCTGCTCTCACCACCTGGGGTCTGCCCGTCAGGAAGTCCAAGACCCACTGGCAGAGGTCATAGTTCAAGCCCAGGTCCCTGAGCTTGGCTATGAGTATGGAGGGGACTATGGTATTGAATGCCGAGCTGTAGTCGATGAATAGCATTCTCACATAGTTCCCCTGCCTCTTGTCCAGGTGTGATGCTGCTGTGTGCAGCACATGGGCTATGGCGTCCTCCGTGGACCTGTTGGGGCGGTATGCAAATTGCAGGGGGTCCATGTTGATGGGGAGGGAGGAGCAGATGTAGCCCTTTACTAGCTTCTCAAATCACTTCATGGCTATGGAGGTGAGAGCTACAGGGCGGTAGTCGTTGAGGCAAGCAGGCTTGGATTTTTTGGGTACAGGGATAATAGTGGACTTCTTCAGGCAGGTGGGGATGACAGCCTGTTCTAAGGACAGGTTAAATATGTCAGTGAATACCGGGGCCAGTTGGTCGGCACAGACTTTTAGGACGCGGCCGGGGATGCCGTCCGGACCTGCTGCCTTCCTGATATTCACTTTTTTAAAGGTCCGCCTCACCTCATGCTCTGTTACCCTGAACACTGAGTCTCCATCAGCAGCAGACCCCCCCCCCCCCCCATTGCCGTGGCTTGTGGGCTGGTGTTGTTATTACCAGCATCAAACCTTGCATAGAAGGTATTGAGGTCATTTGCTAAGGAGATGTCACTGTTCAGTTTGAGTATATACAGTATGTAAATACATCAGTTCCGCCAAAGTCTCTCTGCTCACTCCGCCGTCGCCATCTTGATGACGCCTACTAACAGGTTTAACAAGACCTGACCCCTTCTACACAGAGTCCTCAGTTGCCATGGCAACCGCTCACCGCAGAGATCGTGATTCATTTTAAACATCTTTTACATTACATTTTCTTTCCACTTAAACGCTGTCGCGGCGGCCATCTTTAGCGTTATGCAAATCTCTCCGTTCAAAACCCCCGGAGTGATCCGTCTCCTCATTAAAAACATTTTGTTAACTCATTGAGCGCCTAGAGGTCGCTGTTTACCTTGTGGTAAGAAGGCCATCGCTTTAAATAATAGGGGTGGGTGCGGTGTTTGCAGGGCTAAAAACTATATATTATAGCTATGGATCTAATAAACACGTCGATTGTCAGTGAGTTTCTTCTGGTCAACATGCAAAAAACAGATAATTTTTTCATACATACATTTCCGTTTTATACCGTGGTGAATATGAGATAATTTTAGAGTGATCCTGTCGAATCCCAATAAACTCCAGCAAACAGCGCTTCAATGCATTTCCTTAGAAATCGTGCCATTTGTCACTTGATTTATGAATCGTTCTGAAATAAACGCTAGATTATCGGTATTATGTTTCATCATGCACACACGGAAGCGGGGGAGGAAAAGTCGCCCCTCCGTACTTTGGTCGCAGCCAACGGCAGGCACACACACGCGCGCGCGCGGACACGTTGTGTTTGCTGCGAAAAAACATCGGATCAACCCAAGATTGGTAACATAGAGTCCTTACCTCATATCTGATGTACTGCAAAAAGAATAATCCAATTCCTGATTGCCATTCCTAATATTGATTGCGGTCGTCTTTCCAACGTTTATCAACCAAAACACATGAATCCACGGTGTCCAGTGTCCCCAAACTGTGTGTTATAACCGCTCCCCATGCCCAAGAAGGAAAACCCGGATCGGACTTCAAACCAGAGGGATTCCAATGATGTGCAATACCGGCCGCAAGGCGTTAGGTGGCGGTATTGGCCGTAACATCAGGCTGGATGGATGAATTATGAATGGATATAGCGAATAAAAGAAATAACGATTATCGTGATTGGCGATGGCGAATTAACCCGACTTATCTCAGTTTTGGCGTCAAATGTGTTAAGAATATAGGACAGGCATATATAAGCATTATGCTTCAGTCTGTAGTAGGGCTGTCTTAAATACTACATGGTAGTAAAAGTGTATGACAGTATAATACAGGGTAATACAGTAATTTTGCTACTGACTACAGAAAGCAGCAACATTCTTCTTGTAGGAAGTTATGTAATACAGATTTAAATTCACCAAGAGAGACCGGGGAGTCTAAGTGGTACTGTAGCCCATTCCATGCCCAAGGTGCGTGTGTAACGGAGAGCAGCCGCCCAGGCAGCGCAGCTCCCGACTCATTATTAATTTAATTAATTAATCCAATCCAATCCACTTTTTTTATAGAGCACATTTAAAAATAACAAAGTTGACCAAAGTGCTGTACAAGTCCCACAACATAAATAATTTTTTATTTTATTTTTTATTATTATTATTATTATTATTATTATTATTATTATTATTATTATTATTATTATTATTATTATTATTATTATTATTATTATTATTATTATTATTATTATTATTATTATTATTATTATTATTATTATTATTATTATTATTATTATTATTATTATTATTATTTTTGTATCTCGAAGCTTCAAATTAAAATCGAATCTCGGCCCGAAGCTTCGAATGCCGAAACAAATTTCGAAGGTCAGCCCTAGTTTGTGGTATCTGTAAAATGATTAAATGATTGTGTATATTGTATTTTGTGATGACTGAATAAACAACAACTACTACTACTACTAAAGTGGGCTTCGCGTCTAGCCGGCCGCACGAGGGAGCATCGGAATCGCTGTGCATTCGTTTGAAAACAGAACCTAAACTGTGGAACGCTAAAACACCAATGCCAGATCTGCAAAGGCTCCACAACGTCTGTACTTCTTGAGGAAACTTAGAAGTTTCAAAGTGGACAGAACTCTGCAGATACTGTTCTGCATCCAGAGTGTGCTGACTTTCTGTATTCAGTGCTGGGGGGGGGGGCACTAAGTGCACAGAATAAGAATACATTAGATAGTAAGACAAATGGTGAAGCAATGTGCAGTATTACAAACATGTCAGCCCAGTACACCAGGAAATTGGCAGAAAAGATCCTAGCCGATCAACTGCACCCAGTATGGTCTGAGTATGCACTCTTAACCTCAGGGCGGAGGAGGTACTGCATGCCTAGGACTAGAACCAAAAGATGCATTACGTCCTTTGTCCCACGCAGCATTCAGCTGCTTAACAAGCTTGAATTATTTGGTATTTTTTAGCACTTGCACCATGGTGCCGTTGATGGTCATGCAGTATCATGCTTTTGATGTTGTGCAAAGAAAATTTACTTGAAGGGCAATAAAGGTTTCATTCATTCATTCATGAACTAATACGCAACGTGTGTACACAGTGACAGCATGGTTCTCCAGCGGGACGTGTCCTCATACCAGGAGGGGCCAAACGGAAGGTGATGCAGGCGATCCATCAACTCCAAAATGTTTATCCCGTCTGAACTCTCTGTCCGTCAAAACAGATGCAGCTCTGGCCGGCGCGGCTGCGTCATCGTCATCGCCAGCCCGTTCCAGATCACGTCCAACTCCTCGTTGCGCTCAGACGACAGATGTTGACAGACGCAACGCATTAATCTGGCCGCTCCCTTAAGAGAAAAGGCAACAGAGGATTTTAAATGCCAGAAATATAATTGGGTTGAATGAAGGATGCCTCTGGCATGTATTAAATCCTCATAAAACAAAACTAAATGTTTTATTTGGGTATTCAATCAGGCCTAGAAATAGTGCTCAGATGTTTTCTTTGGCAACGCCCCCCTCGGCCTCCCAGCGATCTTTTGGAAAACACCGCGCATGAAGTCAGTAGTAGAAGGACCTGACCTGAGCAGACCTGAGGCGCTTAGAAGCTTTTCCTCTATTAGACTACATGACTGGTTTGAAGGCATGCAGTACAGGAGATGTGTGTAGTCCAGTGTTTGTATATTTCACTTTTAGATGTGTATCTCACATGTGTGTTGTAAGACTCAAGTCCTGGACTGATTTTCAGGACTCGTGACTCGACTTGGACTTGAGCACTGATGACTTGGACTTGGACTCGAGCATTGACTACGTTCGGACTCGGAGGGTGCAGACGAGGACTCGGACTTGTCAATTGATAAATACAGTTATTTTTATTTAATTGTTTAATAATAGGCCCTAATCATTTGGCATAAGATATTGATGGCTAGTGCCTTTGCTATTGTGTCACAAAGTAAATAAACTCCCTTGGAAACGGTGACCGCTGTGTCATTTATGTTTAATGTAGACTTTTTTTTATTTGTACGTCAGCTCTTTGACTGCCGGAGTGGAGTGGACTCAACCTTGATGACTCGGACTCAGACTCGGACTGGGGTAATGGGGACTCGACTCTGACTCGACTCAGGCTCTTCTTTGGTGACTCAGACTTGGAGTCGGACTCCAGACTCGACTCGGACTCAAGATTTAGTGACTCGGCTACAACACTCATCTCAAAGATGAGAGTGTTTAGGTAACTCACATACTCGCTAACTCACAGACTAGCTAACTCACAGACTAGGTAACTCACAGACTAGCTAACTCACAGACTAGCTAACTCACAGAATAGCTAACTCACAGACTAGGTAACTAACAGACTAGGTAACTCGCGGACTAGGTAACTCACAAGCTTCTATCCCCAGGCCATCAGGCTGCTAAACGAACAATAAACACTATGCAACAACCATCAAATGCACACAGCACACACACCCACACGCACACACTCACTTTAACCACACAAACACACTTTATATTTATTGATAAAGGATTTGCACTACAACTCGTACACCCACTGTAAATTGTACCTAAATTGCACCTCATCCCATTTCTGCCTTGCACTATATAGTATTGTATTAGTACACTGCACAGTATTGTATATTATATGGTAACTCAGTTACGTCTATTCTGCATCCAACATTGTACATATGTCTATACTGAACACTGTGACCTCATTTTTTTTTTTTACTTCTAATTTACATGCTATACTATGTTATTTTATTTCATACTTATCTTGTCTTGCACAGTCTCTGGAGCGTAACAGTAAGAAGCATTTTGTATAAAAGTATTCTGTACTTCTGTATGACAACTATTAAAGAAACTTGAAACTTGAAACTTGAACTCACAGACTCGCTAACTCACAGACTAGCTAACTCACAGAATAGCTAACTCACAGAATAGCTAACTCACAGACTAGCTAATTCGCGGACTAGGTAACTCACAGACTAGGTAACTCACAGATTAGGTAACTCACAGACTCGCTAACTCACAGAATAGCTAACTCACAGACTAGCTAACTCACAGACTAGCTAACTTGCGGACTAGGTAACTCACAGACTAGCTAACTCGCGGACTAGCTAATTCACAGACTATCTAACTAACAGACTAGCCAACTCACAGACTAGCCAACTCACAGACTAGCTAACTCACAGACTAGCTAACTCACAGACTAGCTAACTCACAGACTCGCTAACTCGTGGAGTAACGTTACTTCTTGAGCAAATGGCCAATTCTATCTGTCCCCTATTGTCTCTTGATTATATCTGTCCCCTATTGTCTCCTGATTCTATCTGTCCGCTATTGTCTCCTGATTCTATCTGTCCGCTATTGTCTCCTGACTATATCTGTCCCCTATTGTCTCCTGACTCAGTCAAAGGCTGCAAGGACTTCAGATAACTAACTACTGGCAATGCAGCGGTTGGTCAGGACGATTTTGTTGAGTGAGATGAATATCTTTGTTCACAGTCGTTACATACGCCAGCTAAGGTTATGCATGAGTACACAATCTGGTATGATTAGCAGCACGGTGGTGATTTGTAGACATTAATCGATATGTTCACTAAATTGTGGTTTAAGTTAGGCCTCCTTTGTAGCTTTAGTTTTATCACGCATAGTGTCACTCTGTTCTAGTTCTGTTCCACTTAGATCGTCACGTTTTCAGCCATGTTTGCTAGCTGATATTCGGCCATGGAAATATATTTTGTAATCTTTTAGACATTTCTTTATATTTCTCAACATCATTTTGTTTCGGAATCCCTGAGAGTGTGCATAGCTGTTGCTTCAGGGACGTCAGTCAGAGTTGGGGGTGCGGAGAGAAGTCATAATAACTAGTGGTGGGACTTTATAGTTAATTAATCGAAATGAATCACATTTGAATTGCATATCAATATTTGATGCGAAAAGCAAATGTTTTCAATTAAAATGTATTTTGGTATACGAGTGAATCAATGAATATACGTATACGTTTAAGCATGCACAATCCTGTATTAGCTACTACACAGACCAACAGATCAATGCAATTTTTAACAAAGTGTAAAAACAATTTTAGGAATAATATATATACAGTATAGCGCAAAGAACCTTTTGTAAACTCAAGCAGTTTCGAGGTAAAAGTAAAACGCAGTACTTTCAAGTACATTCCAGAACAGTTGACCATTGGGGGGAAAAACTCTTTTTCAGTATTCTGTAATGTATGAACAAACCAGACTAAGAAGAAAAGTAATTTGCGATTTATTATACTTATAGCACATGCATAAGTCTGGTCTCCTTTGAAAGGTAACATTCTTCTTACATAAAGAAAAATCATCATGAGATTAAATGCATACATTTTTTTTTACTTATAATTCTTTCTATAGTTAATTAATCGAAATTAACGCGATAAAGTCCCAGCCCTAATAATAACATCATATTAAATGCATGCGCATCATTCGTGATTTTCCAGTAATTTGAAAGGTCAACTTTTTACACCAGAATTGTATTTCAGCCAAAATTTTTTAAACAATAATGTTAGTGATAGAAGGGAACTCATTTGTGCAAAAATGGAAAGCTTGCCAATGTTCATGAGGCAGAATTGTTACAATAGCCGATAATCCATTTTCCCAATGATAAATCCCTTTACTAGCGTCAGACTACACCTCCCTATAGCAGAGCAACACAACAAGCACACCGCCGTATCACCTTATCTTAGATAGTGAAGCCATGTCCACTGTTTAAACCAGCCTGAGGCCCCATTCACACGAGCACTGGTTTTAATATAACCATGATTGTATGTGCGCAGTTGCACTGTTCGGCCACACACAACCGGGGATTTGCTACACTGCAACCGCGGTCTTTGAAACCGGTGCCCAGGGTGAAGTTTTGCGGTTTTGCAGTTGCGTGTGGGCGTAGCAACCGAGGTTATTCCCAGTGTTTACAGCAGAGCTGTCGCAATTATTTCCCATGTTCACGGCAGACCGCGGGGTAGAGAGATTATAGCAGAGCCAGCTACACCAGTGTTTACAGCAGAGCTGTCCCAAGTAGCGTTATATGAAAATGATTGTAACAAACTTTTGTTCAAAACGTATCGTCTGTGTTGAAGAGTGTTGTGATCGACTGATGTCTGCTGTCGCATTCCTGACCTGACGCTCAGAGAAAACATGTAGCTGCAGCTAAACTAAACTCATGTGTTGCCAAGTTATTGTTATAAGGAACCCAGTCCAGACTGCATCCCCTTAACAATTGTTTGTATTGAGCCGTATTGTATTGTACCCATTCTGCAATGTGTTAAATAACGTTTACATCCATTTCATATCGGTAACGTTACCACATTACGTTAGCATTTAAGCTATATACTATACATGGATATAGCCATTCACATTAGCATGTAGCTAACAACACCGGCGGTCTTTTGTGAGACTAAACTATCCGCTCTTGGTGGTAAATTGTGTTGCTGATGGTTTTGTTTCGTCAACAAAATGAGAGGCAGAACACACAGTGAATGTATCCGTTTGTTTATTGCAGTTTCTTTCTTTGCTGAAAATATATGTTCCGTTGGCAAAATGATCAATAGGGTCCAGCTGTGTTTCTAAACAGGAAGTTTAGTGAGCGTTCAGCCTTTTCTGATTGGTTGAAATGGCCTTCATGTCTGAACAACATCGCCGCCTACTGTTTTGGCATTGTACTACATGTAACGGTTGCTGGTGCCGTGGGTACGCAGTTATACACGGTTGTTCACCTGTGTTCACCTGTGTGGACGGAGTTTTATTTTTTTCAAACTTCGGTTATATTAAATCCAAACGCTCGTGTGGACAGGGCCCGAGTTGAAGGATCGGGTGAATGTTTCCTTTCCAAACCGCTTGGCAGGGAATGCAAACTCAGTGGGCTGGAAAGGCTCTTCATAGAAGCACCACCTGGACTGGGGGCGACGTCGTTGACAACATTGACCTCGTTAGCTAGCTGCTGGTGCTGAGCTTCCGATGTTCTCTCCTCCGGGTTGCTAGAGTGACAGGCGTCTGTGTCCACCGGCAGGGACTCCGAGTCGACTGTATTTTTGTTGTTGTTTGGCTTTGGGGTCATTAAAGAAATCATATATTATTTTTTGAGAGTTCTTTTGAGAGACAAGTAGTACCCATTACTGTTCAACCTCAACCACGATCCTTCGCGCCCAAACCACGTCACGTACTGTAGGCGATGCGTGTGCTGACCTGACGTTTGTGCGTCAGGTCAGATACACAGAAAATATCATTAAAAAAAATAACAGGGTGGATTTCAACCATTTAAAAAACAACCATACACTAAAATGCTAACTCAAAAAAGAAACGTTTTTTATTGATTTGTTTAGTAAACTTGTTGGTGTTGCAGTTACAACTCCCCGCCAACAGGGGGGGGGGGTGCTGCAGCCCCCTCAGCACCCCCCCCTTTCCGCGTCCATGTGTTGCTTTTTCTTTAATCTTAAATCTGTTACATGTTAATATTATTATTGGTATTATTATTATTATTATTATTATTTGGACTCCTAGCCCTATTTCCCAAAGAAGTCTTTTCTCCACACAGTCTTGTAAGCAGGCGTGTTTTGGAAGAATTATCAGCTTATCTGTGGAGTGAGGTAGTCGAGTCACTGCAGTGCAGTCATTAAAATAACATGAATCCCTTTAAAAATAACATGCAGCTGTCTGCTTGAGAATGTTTACATCTTAAGTAATGTCTCACACATCAGCCTTATGTCAGGCCCCAACCCCCCCCCCCCCCACACACACACATACACACACACAAACACACACACAAACACGCACACGCACACACAAACACGCACACACACACAAACACACAAACACACACACACACACAAACACACACACTCGCACACAAACACAAACACGCACGCACACACACACACATGCAAACACACACACATGCACACACACAACACACAAACACGCACACACACACAAATACGCACACGCACACACAAAGACGCACACACAACACATACACACAATACACACATACAGACACAAACATGCACACACACAAAGACGCACACACAACACATACACACAATACACACAGTCACACATACAGACACAAACATGCACATGCATGCACACACACACACGCACGCACACACACACACACACACACACACACACACACACACACACACACACACACACACATTTTAATACTTTATTTGGTTCCACAAATTATATTACATAAACAGGGAATCAAATGTATCGGGGCCAAGCAGCACTGAACACTTAAGGGTACACATAGCACCTCCTTCTCCACGTGGCTAAGCTGCCAATAATAGCTGAGACAGAGCAATATTTGGCAATTTGTTTGGCTTTTCTTTTAGACATTGCAGCAATTCTCAGACCAGTCATGGTGGATTTGTGTACATGGCCAAGACTTCCGAACACAAGTACACCATATCTACACCTATACCCAAGGTCAGTCATCACACTGAGCAGTGGTTGGTATTTGATATACTTGTCCCGGAAGGCCTGGTCCATGTACAGGTCAAAGGTACAGCCTACTTCTATGACCAGCACCTCTCCGTGGCTGGTGTCAACAAAAACAACGTCCGGTGTATTGGGTATGTTAGCAAAAACATCGTTGGTAAGGCCAAACCACTCTGGTTTCACTCTGGCATGTTTGTACATTGTTGCACTAGATGGTGATATGTTCCGTACCGCATCAGACACAATGTCCACAATACGGTCATGACGAGCGATGTACAGGTGTTTGTATGCATTACATCCGTTTGTTATGTGTGCAATGGATTCTAGGTGTTGTGAATCCTGATGGTTTAAACAGAATGGACTGTGAGTTTGAGGATACCAAGTGGACAGATTGTATTGGGTGGGTAATACCTGCAGTCTTGCTTTGATGGTAAATTTTAAAACATCCTCACCAACAGCGGCGTTCTTATACACTGAGTGTGAGACTGAGTGGTCAGCAAACTCCAAACAAGCTAGTTTGCCCTGTAGTCTGAGTCCACACCAGTGCTGCCTGATCTCAGACTGCTTCATGCTAAGCAGAACCCTCCTTGCAGAGTCTCTGTGCAGTTCGACAGTCTCTTCCTGCGGTGTTGTGATGTTGGCCTTCACAACCACACAGGGGTCTGTGATAAGTTCATCAGAGACAGGGACTTCATTCTGTGTGTTGGTGGGTATTGTCCATTTCAGCTGAACTCCAGTCTGGTTACAGAGGTCATTGAGATCTGGCCAGTCAGACCAGACCCCGAAGCCCTTGGCCCGAGAGTCCAGTTTCCCAGAGTCTTTCTCACACACACACACACACACAGAGTGGTCTACATGCATTGGAACTACTGCAAGCAAACATTCACATCTACACAGAGGGACATACTGCTTGCACACATGCATTACAATACCATACCATGTGTACATACATACACACACATCTAAATATAGATTTAGAACTGTGAGAAGCACTGGTCTGGAGCTAGCTGGTCTGGAGCTAGCTGCTCTAAAGCTAGCTGGTCTGGAGCTAGCTGGTCTGAAGCTAGCTGGTCTAAAGCTAGCTGGTCTGAAGCTAGCTGGTCTGAAGCATAGCTGGTCTGAAGCTAGCTGGTCTGAAGCTAGCTGGTCTAAAGCTAGATGGGCTGAAGCAAGCTGCTCTAAAGCTACCTGGTCTGAAGCTAGCTGGTCTAAAGCTAGCTGGTCTGAAGCTAGCTGGTCTAAAGCTAGCTGGTCTAAAGTATATATGGTCTGAAGCTAGCTGGTCTAAAGTATATGGTCTAAAGCTAGCTGGTCTAAAGTATCTATGGTCTGAAGCTAGCTGGTCTAAAGCTAGCTGGTCTAAAGTATCTATGGTCTGAAGCTAGCTGGTCCGAAGCTAGCTAATCTGAAGCTAGCTGGTCTAAAGCTAGCTGGTCTAAAGTATCTATGGTCTGAAGCTAGCTGGTCCGAAGCTAGCTAATCTGAAGCTAGCTGGTCTAAAGCTAGCTGGTCTAAAGTATATATGGTCTGAAGCTAGCTGGTCTGAAGCTAGCTGGTCTAAAGCTAGCTGTTCTAAAGTATCTATGGTCTGAAGCTAGCTGGTCTGAAGCTAGCTGGTCTAAAGCTAGCTGGTCTAAAGTATATATGGTCTGAAGCTAGCTGGTCTGAAGCTAGCTGGTCTAAAGCTAGCTGGTCTAAAGTATTATGGTCTGAAGCTAGCTGGTCTGAAGCTAGCTGGTCTAAGGCTAGCTGGTCTAAAGTATCTATGGTCTGAAGCTAGCTGGTCTGAAGCTAGCTGGTCTAAAGCTAGCTGGTCTAAAGTATCTATGGTCTGAAGCTAGCTGGTCTGAAGCTAGCTGGTCTGAAGCTAGCTGGTCTAAAGTATCTATGGTCTGAAGCTAGCTGGTCTAAAGCTAGCTGGTCTAAAGTATCTATGGTCTGAAGCTAGCTGGTCTGAAGCTAGCTGGTCTGAAGCTAGCTGGTCTAAAGTATCTATGGTCTGAAGCTAGCTGGTCTAAAGCTCTTGTAATGTATGGCAGGCATGGCTCTGGCCATGTGGTGAGGTAGTCACTTGGCTGAACTTCAGAAAACACACAATCCACTTCAAGGCCCCCGTGTAACAGGCTGGCCAGGCTGGTTTTGTGTGGTGGTGGTGGAGATAGGGAGAGAGGGAGGGATGGAGGGAGGGAGGGGGGAAGGAAGGAGGGAGGGAGCGATAGGGGGTGAGAGAGGTGGATAGAGAGGGGGGCGGCAATGAGGGAGAGAGGGAGCCGGGTGGGGCAGGGAGGCAGCGGATAAGGGAGGGAGGGATGAGTGGCTGTATGAGGGAGCAAGGGAGGGATGGGTGGAGGGAGGGGGAAGGAGGGAGAAGGGGTGAGAGAGATGGATAGCGAGAGAGCAGAAGGCAATGAGGGAGGGGGGGGCTAATGAGGGAGGGAGGGAGGGATGAGTGTGTGTGGATGAGAGAGCAAGGGGGAGGGGTGGAGATAAAGAGGGTAAGGAGAAGGGGTGGGAGGGAGAGGAGGTAAGGAAGGCAACAGTGAAGTGTAGTGACCTCAGCAGCAGATGGTTTGTCATTCTGACCAGAGATTAGTTCAGCCTCTCCTGGTTTTAAGTCAATTAGTCTGTATTGGTCTCTATTGAAACCAAAGCCACCATTCAGAAAGTCACAGAGGATAACAGGCTTACATTTGTATAATTGCTTTCAGTTGAATAGACATGAGTCCATTTGGGAATATATTGCAAACGTAATGTGAAATGTGTAGCTGAGTTTGGATGTGTCTGCTTCACCAAGAAGTACGTACAGTACCATTTTAACTATGAATGTACTCAACCTCTACTGTACAGTATTTAACGACTGTATGAATGGAAGCTCACAAGGCTGTTGTCACAATGTAAATAAAAACGTGCACTGAAAAGTTACAGTATGTAGTTGGTTGATTATTTGTATGACAGTCAGTAAACCCTTGCAAAAAGTATCCGTTTTATTTAATGAATTGAAAACATGCAGCATTGCCTTCCTCCCGGCATGCAGCAACGACATGTATCAGGCAAATGCGCATCGCAACATTGACTGAGTGGAATCCCTTTCTATTCACATAACTGCATTTGTGATGGAGCTTTGACAGCTACATGGGTGGTACAGTAACAGTCTATTGCTCGATCCATCTCCAATATCACGATGGACCGTGCCGGTGGCCAAAGACCCGAGGGTGGAGAGGACTTGAATGTGCATGGGGATGGCATTTGTGCGTTTTGTTCCACGCTCCAATTTCGGTCTCAAATTGCGGTACAAATGAAGGAGATGTCTCGGGTATAGCGGACTCTAGTTAATATTATGTTCTCTCTGCAATTAGACTGCCCCTCATTCATTCATTCATTCATTCCTATCTGCTATCTCTGAAAACAGTTCCCCGCGGAGCACAGTCAGTGCACCCCATAGTATTCCGATATATAAACCATGCTGCATTCATTCATTCAGAAAGACAATAATTACACTACTGTCGCTATTTTACAATGAACTATAATGAATTACATACAGAACATGCCAGTGTTGAAACTAATGCACGGAAGCTTTTTTCCGCGTTGCAATATTCATATTCTACCGCTGGGCGCCAGGTATGCATGCTCTGAGCTGTGCGTAAATATACGCACAAAGTCAAGCACACGTTCAAATTGATAAGTCACACACACTTTGCTTAGAAATGATCATACGCACGGGTTACGCACATATCTGTGCGTACGCACCATTGATAAATGAGGGCTGAACTCGAGTACTACAACACTGCGTACAGCTCAGTTTGCTATGTGTGGATATGAACAAGCTGAACACCAGAAAGGCCAGAGTCCAGTGGGCATCATCATGTCATGAAGAGACTAACCCCGGGGCTGCTCCATAGGCAGTGATTAGTGGAACAACTCTTTGATTTGATTTGAATTGATTAAGGATCCCCATTAGCTGGTACCATAGCAACCAGCTAGTCTTCCTGGGGTCCACACAAAAAACATACAAAAACCATTATTGTTGCAAAACAAAATTATTAAAAGTCAGTACTCAACACACAATGCATAATGAAGCTAACAAATAAAATTGCTAAAATTACATGCACGCAAAGAAACAGAAAACAAAAAAACGAAACAAAAATACTGTACAGTGTTAAATACAATTTAAGATAATTTTTTAAAGTAAATTTAAATTTAAATGCAGCAGAGGTTTTGAGGCAGGTTATTCCAAAGAGTCAATGATCTAAAAATAAAAGATCTCCTTAAAGCGTTGGTTTTTGGACCTGGTGATGCAAGCGGCCCATTACTGGAACCTCTAGTGAAATGATAATGCACAGCATTACTATCAACAATCTGTTTATGTATAAAAACAGGGGTTTTACTGCTCATGACCAACTTGAACAGCACAAGTGTATTAAAAGACAACCTATTTTCAACGTTAAGCCAAGAGAGGCAGGCATGCATACGGCTCACATTAGATGGTACTGGGCAGGGGCGCTCTAGTAGCACACCATGTATCGCGCTGCGTCGCGAAGCGGCCGACCCGGGTTCGACTCCCAGACCCGGTGTCCTTTGCCGAATGTCTCCCCCCCGCTCTGTCTCCCGTTCTTCCTCTCTCTCTCTCTCTCTCTACCGGATTGCACAAAAAACACAAAAACACAAAATCGACTAGAGCAGTGCTTCCCAATCCTCTCCTCGAAGCACCCAAGCCATTCAATGTATTTGTTAAATTCCACCACCAGCACACCTGATTCAACTTAACTAGCCCTTTATTAGTTGAATCAGGTGTGCTGGTGGTGGAATTTAACAAATACGTGGAATGGCTGGGGTGTCTCGAGGAGAGGCTTGGGAACCGCTGGACTAGAGCAAACATTTGAGCCATCAAAGAAATGAAGCAAAAGTGGTTACCTGTGTTGAACTGGTTTATTTTTTAGAAAATAAAAAAATATACTGGATTACTATTACGACTACTACCACTGTCAATACTACTGATACATCCCTATTGGCAAACTTTATATTAAAAAAAAAAAAAGCAAAGAAAACCTTTATTTTTTTTATTATTTTTTATTATTTTCGGTTCATTATAAAACTGTGGTGGGACCAATTAGACTGTGGCGGGTAATTAATGGGAAACACTGCTGGGATATGGGTACATGTTGTGATTCAGAGCTGTACACGCTATATTTAATTGGATGTAACAGATCAAACAAAAAACGACAAACTCACTGCCAACGGACCAGCGTCATTGATGACATCACAAATCAGTCGTCTCTGTTCACAGATATTACTTTCAGATCATTGGGACAACGCGACGTAAACTTGGGGGCGACAGTGGCCTCGGAAGGTAGAGCAGTAGTCTGGTAATCCGGAGGTTCCGGGTTCGTTTCCCACTGCTCCCGGACAGCGTGTCGAAGTGTCCTTGAGAAAGACACTTAACCCCTAATTGCTCCCGATGAGCACATCGGCAACTTGCATCGTCGGTGTGTGAATGTGTGAGTGAACGGGTAAAATGTGAGGAACAAATTGTAAAGCGCCTTGGATAAAAGTAGCTATAGAAATTCATCATTTACCATTCATTTGACTATTTATATCTCAAATTCAAGCCTCGATGCTCTCATCTCCAGCTCGGGGAGGTTGAGTTGTCTATGTTCACAGATATTCACTTCAGATCATTGGGGACGTAAACTCTGTTTAGAGGTGGAGTTTCCCTTTCAATGTCAACCCTGTCTTCTTGAGTAAATGAAGGTTAACAAAAACAGCTCTTCTTCCTCTCTCCTCCTCCTCCTCCTCCTCCTCCCCGCAGCCCTGAAAGACTCCACCAAGAGGTCCATCAACAGCGACTGGAAGATCGAGCTGCCAGGCGAGTTCCAGCTGGCAGGAACCACGGTGCGCTACGTGAGGAGGGGACTCTGGGAGAAGATGTCTGCCAAGGGGCCCACCAAGACGCCCCTGTACCTGATGGTAAAGACATCAAGCACTCCCAGCAGCCCTGGGTTATGTCACGCCGCGGCCTGACTTGGTTTTATGGCAGAGGCTAAACGCCTGGCTGTCATGTGTGGGTACAGCTTGTGTTGTGTTATTCATTCATTCATCCATTGGGGGAAATTCAAGCATCGTAGCAGCATCGGGGAGGGGGGAGGGGAGGTACAGGTATGGGCAGGGTAATAGTAGAAGACAGAAATACAGGCAATACAATTACAGTACAGGAGAAAAGTAAAAATAGGCAGTGTAAACAATACATAACTCTGAATATACGCATCTGAGCAAGTAGGCAGTGTGATCAAAGGTGCAGGTGAGGGTCTGTATGCCCTATCAGTTATATTATACATTATAATAAAATATGGTTACAATAAACACTAGAATCTAAATATATACTATGCGTAAGTAAAGTATACAGTATACACAGTATATTGCTTCCTCAGTATTCACTGAGATATACACTCAGTGGTACTACCCGGTTTAACCACCTGTACATTGTATACTGCTGTTGCGCTTCACTGCTACATTTGCACTCTAGTTGGATGCCAAACTTATTTCCGTCGCACTGTACTTGTGCTGTAGTATAATGACAATGCATTTGAATAAAATATAATATAATATAATATACACAGACGATATTTAAATAAACAAGACGGAATGAAGAAAAACAGAAGGAATAATCAGTCCAACACAAGTACACACTGCCCAAAGGTTATTAAGAGTATTGACCTTCAGGGGGCGTGCTGAAGGTCGTCCTGTGTGACCTTCAGGGCGTGCTGAAGGTCGTCCCGTGTGTCTGGGCCACTAAAACGTTACAAGTTCAGAACAGGCAGCTGAAGCATGAGCCGAGTCATTTGAGTGAGTTAGAATGGGACCATGGTTGTCATGTAAGATGGTACTATGGTAGTTATACTGTATGTATTATGTATTATGTTGTTGTTGTTGTTACAGCTGCCATCCGTCAGTATGCCCATGTTATCAAATTGGAACCTTGTATTTCCACGAAAGTCTTTCAGGAATGAGGAAAAATTACTTACTTTTTTGTATTGTATTGCAATAGTTTGCATTGTATTGTGTGATGAGTCTAGTTTGTATTGACATTGTGTGATGAGTCTAGTTTGTATTGATATTGTGTGATGAGTCTAGTTTGTATTGCAGTATGTGATGAGTCTAGTTTGTATTGATATTGTGTGATGAGTCCGTTGGTAGCCATTGTGTGATGAGTCTAGTTTGTATTGTATTGTGTGATGAGTCTAGTTTGTATTGTATTGTGTGATGAGTCTAGTTTTATTGTATTGTGTGATGAGTCTAGTTTGTATTGTATTGTGTGATGAGTCTAGTTTGTATTGTAGTGTGTGATGAGTCTAGTTTGTATTGTATTGTGTGATGAGTCTAGTTTGTATTGTATTGTGTGATGAGTCTAGTTTGTATTGTATTGTGTGATGAGTCTAGTTTGTATTGTATTGTGTGATGAGTCTAGGTTGTATTGACATTGTGTGATGAGTCTAGTTTGTATTGTATTGTGTGATGAGTCTAGTTTGTATTGTATTGTGTGATGAGTCTAGTTTGTATTGTATTGTGTGATGAGTCTAGTTTGTATTGTATTGTGTGATGAGTCTAGTTTGTATTGTATTGTGTGATGAGTCTAGTTTGTATTGTATTGTGTGATGAGTCTAGGTTGTATTGTATTGTGTGGTGAGTCTAGTTTGTATTGTATTGTGTGATGAGTCTAGTTTGTATTGTATTGTGTGATGAGTCTAGTTTGTATTGTATTGTGTGATGAGTCTAGTTTGTATTGTATTGTGTGATGAGTCTAGTTTGTATTGTATTGTGTGATGAGTCTAGTTTGTATTGTATTGTGTGATGAGTCTAGTTTGTATTATATTGAGTGATGAGTCTAGTTTGTATTATATTGAGTGATGAGTCTAGTTTGTATGGTATTGTGTGATGAGTCTAGTTTGTATTGTATTGTGTGATGAGTCTAGTTTGTATTGTATTGTGTGATGAGTCTAGTTTGTATTGTATTGTGTGATGAGTTTGGTTTGTATTGTATTGAGTGATGAGTCTAGTTTGTATTGTATTGTGTGATGAGTCTAGTTTTTATTGTATTGTATTGTGTGATGAGTCTAGTTTGTATTGTATTGTGTGATGAGTCTAGATTGTATTGTATTGTGTGATGAGTCTAGTTTGTATTGTATTGTGTGATGAGTCTAGTTTGTATTGTATTGTGTGATGAGTCTAGTTTGTATTGTAGTGTGTGATGAGTCTAGTTTGTATTGTATTGTGTGATGAGTCTAGTTTGTATTGTAGTGTGTGATGAGTCTAGTTTGTATTGTAGTGTGTGATGAGTCTAGTTTGTATTGTATTGTGTGATGAGTCTAGTTTGTATTGTATTGTGTGATGAGTCTAGTTTATTGATATTGTGTGATGAGTCTAGTTTGTATTGTATTGTGTGATGAGTCTAGTTTGTATTGTATTGTGTGATGAGTCTAGTTTGTATTGTATTGTGTGATGAGTCTAGTTTTATTGTATTGTGTGATGAGTCTAGTTTGTATTGTATTGTGTGATGAGTCTAGTTTGTATTGTATTGTGTGATGAGTCTAGTTTGTATTGTATTGTGTGATGAGTCTAGTTTGTATTGTATTGTGTGCTGCCACACTACCAAAGGGTTAACCCTTTCACTGCGACAATACAGAATGTTAACCCTTTCACTGCCACACGACAAATGGTTAACCCTTTCACTACCACACTGCATAAGGTTAACCTTTCACTGCCACACTACCAAAGGGTTAACCCTTTCACTGCCACACTACCAAAGGGTTAACCCTTTCACTGCGACACAGAGTGCAATCTGGATTTAGTATCATCAGGCGTGCAGCGAGAACCGTGAATGAAATCGACTGTAAATAGAGTTACTTTTTCATTATGAAGATTCCTCCGCCGTTTTGCATCGGATTGCAACACCGTTTTTTGCTAGACGTTCTAAGAAAGGTAGATAAACTAACTTTGTTCTAATTTATGCCAATAACATTCAGTTTTGTGGTAGATAACCCTGAAAAATAAGATAAATGCTTTTTTTTATTATCCACAAGTAATTTGATTGACAGGAGCTGGCTTGAGCTGGGTAGTGTAATTTTTTAAAATTCCAACGGCATTCGAAAGCAATGGGTCTCCTCTCCTCATATGACTACAAACAAAATGGCGGCACACAATTTTTTGCGTCTATATTCGCCTGTTTCCAAATACATTTCCAGAACTCATATTTCACTAATAACACTTTTTTTTTTTTAAACTTTGGCCATTCCCCTGGCTCTTTTATGTGTTTATCACATTTATACTGGTCAAGGATGACCGACAGAAACAGGCTGAAAGGGTTCAGATGGGGGGGAAGACACTCTGGGAAAGGCACGGCTGCAGTCGGGATTCGAACTCGCTAAGCCCCAGATCCGTGACGAGCACGGTTGTCCACGGCGCTGAAATAGCGCTCGCGGTACGTGGTGAGCTACTGGAGCTCTCCCCACTAATAACACTTTAACCTATTGGTAAACAAACGTATTGCTGAAAATATACCTTATGACTGCTGTTTTGACAGGGTTAGGGTCTTTACTCTTGGCTACATACAAAAAAAAAAACATTCTTTCATACAGGCTGTAGAGATGGATTTATGACGTGGTATCATTTGCGGTCCGTCGGGCTAAAGAGGTTAACAGCAAACAAATAAAAGATGCAGCAAAGTACAAATACATTGCTAAGTCAAGTCAAGTCGGCTTTATTTATATAGCACGTTTACAATGACTAAAAGCCACCCAAAGTGCTTTACAGGTAGAACACAATAAAAAAAACACGTACAGTAACAAATAAAATACACTAAATTACAGTAAATAAGTATTACACTAAGATACAAGAGCAAGGTGCAATGTAAAAAGAGACAAGAAGTAATAAAATGGATACAAAAAGTCCAGAGTAACCGCAAACGTAGTTGACAGGTGGCAGACTAACTCAGAAAAGGTGCGTTTTAAGCAGCAGTTTAAAGGCCTCTAGGCTCTGGGCATATCTAATGTGGGGCGGACCCCTGTACCTTGCATGGATCCATCTTGAAAGTTTGCTGTACATAGCAACAGTAGCTAAGGTGGGGCGGGGGGGGGGCACAGACAGTGTTGCAATTATTTTCGTCGCTATGGTGACAGAACGGGCACTACATTCTTCCAGGCGTTCTGACTACAGTAACTATGAGATGACCTGACGTTCACAGAAACTGTGTGTGCCGTCCTGCAACATTTAGACCAGTGGTTCTCAACGTGGGGTCCGGGGGGACCTCCAGGGGACCTTGGGGGGGTTCCAGGGGGGTCCCCAGCTAAATAGTTTAATTTCACTAATGTTTTCTTCACTATAAACTTCTGGATGAAATCTTATGTCACAACACATATCGTCACAGACGGGGGTCCCTGGGACAAGGTGTCCTAGGTAATTATGAATCAGTTTGGACATCCTTGACATTAAAATGTTTGAGAACCACTGATTTAGACTCTGCCCCTGTAACCTCTCTTTCTCTCTCTCTCTCTCTCTCTCTCTCTCTCTCTCTCTCTCTCTCTCTCTCTCTCTCTCTCTCTCTCTCTCTCTCTCTCTCTCTCTCTCTTTATCTCTCTCGCTCTCTCTTTATCTCTCTCTCACACACACACACACACACACACACACACACACACACACACACACACACACACACACACACACACACACACACACACACACACACCCTTCTATCCCTGTACTCTTATCTATCTCCCTCTCTCCCTGTACCCTGTATATCTCTCCCTCTTTATCTTTATCTTTATTACGGATCCCCATTAGTCATCACCGCAGCAACAACTAGTCGTCCTGGGGTCCACACACAACAAAAACAGTACATACATACATAACATTATAGTAGCATACATTTAAAAATATATTCCAATATTCCTACATATACAAATAATTCCAAATAGTACAGTACACAAACAGAGTATCAGATCACAGAAAATACAATAAAAGGGATTAAACTCTCAGACAGTCATATCTTTACAGTGTAAACTACAGTATCTGTGTTTTTCTTTAATGTAAACTAATTTATTTGTCTCTCAATGCTCTTTTCAAATTATTTTAAAAACTTATCTTACTGGTTATCTGAGTAAGATGTACTGGCAGTTTATTCCAATATGACATATATGGCTCTATATAACACAGTTTTCTTTGCTGCATTGGTTTTTGGTAGTAGTAGTGTGAACGTTTCCCTACAGGCATGCCTAGTATTATACTTATGTCAATCATGTGTACATGTTAGCTGTGAATACAAACAGATAGGTTCTCTTGAGATATATATATATTCCTCATGAACAAGATCAGGCTGCCTGCAATCCAGTCTGTCTTCCACCTTCAACCACAACAGCTTGGTATGCATCCCCTCCACACTGTTTCTCATTGAGCAGTTCAGGGCCAGACGGGCCGCTCTGTTCTGAGTGAGCTGGATCTTATTGAGCTCTTGTCTTGAGGCATTAGACCAGACAGCTGGACAGTAACCAAGGTGAGAAAGAACTAATGACTGTATCACTTGCTTCAATATCAGATCGGCTAGAAAATACCTACACCTTCTGATAATTGAAATACCTCTGCTCATTTTGGCAACCACATTGTCGGTGTGAGTTGACCATGAGAGTGTTCTCTCTAACTTGCTCAATAGCTGTTCCGTCTAAAGATATACTTAGCTTCACGTCTTTTCTTATAGCATGCTTGGATCCCAATATTAGGCTCTTGGTTTTTGAGATGTTTAACTTCAGCCTGTTTTCAGACACCCAAGTGGACACTAAGTTCAATTCTCTCTGAAGGACTTCATTAAGCTCTTCTGTCTTGTCTGATGATGCATACATTGTAGTATCATCGGCGTACATAACCATACATGTATTTTCTAATACCCATGGCAAATCATTTGTAAAAATGGCGTCTCTCTCTCTCTCTTTCTCTCTCTCTCTCTCTCTCTCTCTCTCTCTCTCTCTCTCTCTCTCTCTCTCTCTCTCTCTCTCTCTCTCTCTCTCTCTCTCTCTCTCTCTCTCTCTCTCTCTCTCTCTTCATGTACCCTCTCTCTCTCTCTCTCTTCATGTACCCTCTCTCCCTCTATCCCTCTCCCCCTCTCTCCATCTCTATCCATCTCTCTCTGTACCCTCTATCTCTCTATATCTCTCTTCATGTACCCTCTCTCCCTCTCTCCCTGTACTCTCCACCTCTCTCTGTGTCTCTCGTCCTCCCTCTGTCCCTCTCTCAGGTGCTGTTGTTTCACGACCAGACCTACGGGATCCACTACGAGTACACGGTGTCCCTGAACAGGAGCGAGGAGAGGGGGAGCGAGGCGCCCAAGAAGCCCGAGCACCACTACATGTGGAGCCACAGCAGCTGGCAGGACTGCAACGTGCAGTGTGGAGGAGGTACACACATTATACATTATTATTATATACATGTATACATGATTATATACATTTATACATGAGTATATACATTAGTACACACATTATACATTATTATTATATACATTTATACATGATTATATACATTTATATGCGCCCTGCCCACACCTAACATCCTGCCCGGAAAAAACAAAACACGACAAACAAGAAACCCATCTATAGTGTCATAGATGCAAGGCAATGCAGACTATAACGCCCTCACTCTAGGTCTATTGTAAAGATGTGATGCACAGACAGACAAAAGGATATTTCACTGTACTAATGACCAAAACATAGCATGGAAATCCTGATACCATCTATATGTAGCTAGCCAGCAATATTGAGTAGCTAGCAAACATGGTAATAGCGTCACACTAATTGTGATTACCATGTTTGATAGCTACTCAATATTGCTGGCTAGCTACATATATATGTTATCAGGCTATTACAAAGCCCATGTGTGTTGCTGGTGAATATTGGTGGCTTGACATACCAACCGATTGACACATTTTGATCCCATTTATTTCTATGAATTGGATGAATTGTTGCGCTGGCTTCATTGAAGCTCTCTCAGAACTACAGGCTTTGCAATGTCTGTGTACTGCCACAAGAGGGCAGCTAACTGTCGTTCGTGAGTTGAGTTCGTTCGTGAGTTCGTTCGTGAGTTTGTTTGTGAGTTCGTTCGTGAGTTGAGTGAGTGAGTGAGTGAGTGAGTGAGTGAGTGAGTGAGTGAGTGAGTGAGTGAGTGAGTGAGTGAGTGAGTGAAAGGGTAAAATGTGAGGAACAAATTGTAAAGCGCTTTGGATAAAAGCTGCTATATTAAATGCAGTCCATTTGCTAGTTAATTAGCGCTCCAGTATTATACTGTAGTGTACACCTACACACACACACACACACACACACACACACACCTACACACACACACACACACACACACACACACACACACACACACACACACACACACACACACACACCTACACACACACACACACACACACACACACACACACACACACACACACACACACACACACACACACACCTACACACACACACACACAAACACACACACACACACACACACACACACACACACACACACACACACACACACACACATACACACAAACACACACACACCTACCCACACACACACACACACACACACACACACACACACCTACACACACACACACACACACACACACCTTTGAGCTGGCGAGCTGGTCCCTGTGTGGGGTGCCTTTGAGCTGGCGAGCTGGTCCCTGTGCGGGGTGCCTTTGACCTGGCGAGCTGGTCCTTGTGTAGGGTGCCTTTGACCTGGCGAGCTGGTCCCTGTGTGGGGTGCCTTTGAGCTGGCGAGCTGGTCCCTGTGTGGGGTGCCTTTGAGCTGGCGAGCTGGTCCCTGTGTGGGGTGCCTTTGAGCTGGCGAGCTGGTCCCTGTGTGGGGTGCCTTTGAGCTGGCGAGCTGGTCCCTGTGTGGGGTGCCTTTGAGCTTTCGAGCTGGTCCCTGTGTGGGGTGCCTTTGAGCTTTCGAGCTGGTCCCTGTGTGGGGTGCCTTTGAGCTTTCGAGCTGGTCCCTGTGTGGGGTGCCTTTGAGCTGATGAGCTGGTCCCTGTGTGGGGTGCCTTTGAGCTTTCGAGCTGGTCCCTGTGTGGGGTGCCTTTGAGCTGGCGAGCTGGTCCCTGTGTAGGGTGCCTTTGAGCTGGCGAGCTGGTCCCTGTGTGTGTGTGGGGTGCCTTTGAGCTTTCGAGCTGGTCCCTGTGTGGGGTGCCTTTGAGCTTTCGAGCTGGTCCCTGTGTAGGGTGCCTTTGAGCTGGCGAGCTGGTCCCTGTGTGGGGTGCCTTTGAGCTGGCGAGCTGGTCCCTGTGTGGGGTGCCTTTGAGCTGGCGAGCTGGTCCCTGTGTGGGGTGCCTTTGAGCTTTCGAGCTGGTCCCTGTGTGGGGTGCCTTTGAGCTTTCGAGCTGGTCCCTGTGTGGGGTGCCTTTGAGCTTTCGAGCTGGTCCCTGTGTGGGGTGCCTTTGAGCTGATGAGCTGGTCCCTGTGTGGGGTGCCTTTGAGCTTTCGAGCTGGTCCCTGTGTGGGGTGCCTTTGAGCTGGCGAGCTGGTCCCTGTGTAGGGTGCCTTTGAGCTTTCGAGCTGGTCCCTGTGTGGGGTGCCTTTGAGCTGGCGAGCTGGTCCCTGTGTGGGGTGCCTTTGAGCTGGCTTCAGCCTCCCCTCCCCTCCACCCTGCCAGTGGCGCGTCTCGTGGTTCTGGATACGGATGCTCTAATCTTGACTGCTGCGCTAATCTGAGACAGACTGCTGGGCTGGAGAGAGGGGGGTGACTGTCTGGGCCAGGGGGGGGGCATCAGGGGAGGGCAGGGGCGATCGTCTGGGCCAGGGGGGGGGGGGGGGGGCAGGAGGAGGTGATGATGCAGCGTCTGGGGAAACAGATGGAGGCTTGTGATGCAGGTGTAGCAGGTCGGCCGGTAAGCTAGTGTTTTCCAAAGGGACAGCAAGGGGTCACAGAGACCAGCAGTGGGAAAGTGTGTGCGTGTGTGCGTGTGTGTGTGTGTGTGTGTGTGTGTGTGTGTGTGTGTGTGTGCGTGCGTGTGTGTGCGTGTGTGTGCGTGTGTGTGTGTGTGTGTGTGTGTGTGTGTGTGCGCGTGCGTGTGTGCCTGCACGCGTGCAACACAAGAAGCACTGTTAGATGTTATTGTATCAGTTTGGGAAATCTATTTGTGATGAGACTGTCAGCTATTAATACTAATTATTGTATAGGTGGACGCTTTGAATGCTGTGGCTGAGGATTAGTGGCTGTGGCTGGGAGGGAGGGATGGAGGGAGGGAGGTGGGAGGGTGTCAATTGCTTCATTCACACGGCTGCCGCTGGTTCCTCCACATCCCAGAGACAGGCAGAGGGCTGGAAGGAGACAGAGAGCTGGGGGAGGAGACAGAGAGCTGGGGGGAGGAGACAGAGAGCTGGGGGGAGGAGACAGAGGGATGGGGGGGAGGAGACAGAGAGCTGGGGGGAGGAGACAGAGAGCTGGGGGGAGGAGACAGGGAGCTGGGGGGGAGGAGACAGAGAGCTGGGGGGAGGAGACAGAGAGCTGGGGGGAGGAGACAGAGAGCTGGGGGGAGGAGACAGAGAGCTGGGGGGAGGAGACAGAGAGCTGGGGGGAGGAGACAGAGAGCTGGGGGGAGGAGACAGAGAGCTGGGGGGAGGAGACAGAGAGCTGGGGGGAGGAGGCAGAGAGCTGGGGGGAGGAGACAGAGAGCTGGGGGGAGGAGACAGGCAGAGAACTGGGGGGAGGAGACAGAGAGCTGGGGGGAGGAGACAGAGAGCTGGGGGGGGAGACAGACAGAGAGCTGGGGGGGGGGGACAGACAGAGAGCTGGGGGGAGGAGACAGAGAGCTGGGGGGGGAGACAGAGAGCTGGGGGGGAGACAGAGAGCTGGGGGGAGGAGACAGAGAGCTGGGGGGAGGAGACAGAGAGCTGGGGGGAGGAGACAGAGAGCTGGGGGGAGGAGACAGAGAGCTGGGGGGAGGATACAGAGAGCTGGGGGGAGGAGACAGAGAGCTGGGGGGAGGAGACAGATAGCTGGGGGGGGAGACAGAGAGCTGGGGGGAGGAGACAGGGAGCTGGGGGGGAGGAGACAGAGAGCTGGGGGGAGGAGACAGAGAGCTGGGGGGAGGAGACAGAGAGCTGGGGGGAGGAGACAGAGAGCTGGGGGGAGGAGACAGAGAGCTGGGGGGAGGAGACAGAGAGCTGGGGGGAGGAGGCAGAGAGCTGGGGGGAGGAGACAGAGAGCTGGGGGGAGGAGACAGGCAGAGAACTGGGGGGAGGAGACAGAGAGCTGGGGGGAGGAGACAGAGAGCTGGGGGGAGGAGACAGGCAGAGGGCTGGGGGGAGGAGACAGGCAGAGGGCTGGGGGGAGGAGACAGAGAGCTGGGGGGGGGAGACAGAGAGCTGGGGGGAGGAGACAGAGAGCTGGGGGGAGGAGACAGGCAGAGGGCTGGGGGGAGGAGACAGGCAGAGGGCTGGGGGGGGGGGGGGGGGGGAGACAGAGTGTGATGTTTCCTTTTTCCCTCCCCGTTGTTGAATGACTCATCTGTGCCAACCTCCCCGAACACACGGACGATTACTGTGTTTTGACAAAACAGGCACAGTAGTATTAGATGTTCTTTTTCATCCCTTTGAAAAGTCTCCCTCCTTACTCAGGGGGGTACTCGGGGAATCAACGGGTACGAAATGTAATTCTAGTTATATGAGTTATTTTTTATTATATTGTGCTTCACTTCAAAACTTTTGGTTTGAAACATTATGTCTACCTTTCAGCCAGTCAATCACATGGCGCAGTGACATTTGACTAAACCCCATGGCTCTATAATGCCATATATCCTGTGTGGTCGGTGTGTTTTTGAAAATAATCTGGGAACGAGGCATTACAGTATATACCTACCTTAGATTTGACTGCGCCATCCCCGCTGTGTGATTGGCTGGCTGAAAGGTAGACAGAATGGTCAGAACCAATGGCTGGTCAGGACATCACCCATAGAGCAAGCTTTGAAGCGACGCACGGACACAATTTAACTTGCGGTGTTTGCTTTTACCTGCTAGATCCCCCGAGGCACACGCACCACTGTATGCCACGTATGGTATGATGTGAACCGAGCCAGGGAGGTAGGTAGCGGTGAGGCAGAGGAGGGCGGAACGTGAGATGGTGTCAAAAGCTGCGGAGAGATAAAGGAGGACGAGGATGAGGATAATGTCCTTCATCAGCAGTCATGAGGAGATCATTGACCAGTTGCTGTTTCGGTGCTACGTTTTGGCCCTGAACCCAGATTGTAATCGCTCGATCAGTTCACGGCGTGACACGTGACTCAGGAGTTGGGCAGATACTGTGTGTTCTAAGACCTCACTGAGGAAGGGGAGGTTGGAAATGTACCGGAAGTTCGTGAGGTTGTTGTTGTAGGCCTGCCCCCGACTTTTTCTTTTTTGGATCCTTCCATTTGGGCTGTGGGGGGGGGGGTGCTTAATGTCTGGAGGAGTCGACTGAAGGCTTCTTGTCCTCTGCGAAAGCATGCAAATGGTCCACTGATGGATACATCTTGATATTTGTCTAGTCTAGTGTGTTCATTAGACGGGTGAAATCCTCTTTCAGTGCCTCTGTGCCCGTTTTCTTAGGCAGTTAGCCTCTCCGGTATGCGCGCCATTAGCGTTAGCCACGCTTCTACTAGGCCTCTTTGCTTTTGGAAAGAATGATACAAAAGCATTTTGCATTAGACTGAGAGATTGGCAGTCGACTACGGCTCCTTTCGATCGATTAGTCGACTATTCGACTAGTCGAGGTCAGCCCTAGGTTGTTGGTTGGTGATGATCGGCGTTATGGAAGCCACTTTCACCTCAGCCGGGACATATCCAGCGGACGTTGATGGGTTCACGAGGGGACAAAGGGCAGGCAGGCAGGCCCGGCCTAGCTATGGCTCCATCACTAGCTTGGTGATGGAGTCTGTATTCACCCGGGGAGGAGGTGCAGAGGGAGCAGATGGCTCGAGGACCAGTTTTGTCACACGGACGGGGATGGGCTGGGGCTGCTGGTAGATGGCATCGGTTTTATTTTGGAGGAATCCACTGGATCTGGTGCAGAGCTCAGAGCAGGTGGAGTGGAGGGAGTCACCGGGGGGCTGGAGGAGTATGTGGATGGTTGAGAAGAGAGCTGGGGGATTTCCCTTGACCTTTTGGATATCAGATGTGAGTAAAAAGAGGACTTGCTTTGTGTTTGGTAATGTCGAATGAAACACTGTATAGGCTAGTAGTCTGGTAGAGCAGTCGTCTGGTAATCCAGCGGTTTCCCGGTTCGATTCCCGCTCCTCCCGGGCAGCGCGTCGAAGCGTCCTTGAGCAAGACACTTAACCCCTAACTGCTCCCGATGAGCAGGTCGGCACCTTGCCTGGTTGCCTCCGCCGTCGGTGTTGAATGTGTGAGTGAACGGGTCAAATGTGAGGAACAAATTGTAAAGCGCTTTGGATAAAAAGCACTATATAAATGCACCATTAAATTTTTTACCATTTAGTCTAAAAGCAGTATATATGTCGTCCTGTTAGCCAAGACACTAGTCTGCCAGATCAGTGTTGGCTGTTGGGTCATAGGAATATTAACTGCAGGTACCCAGAGGGAAGCTTTGAATGTGTGTATTATTCCACTAAGGGATTTCTTCTGTTACCGAGGTAAAGGGCCGGTGGTTCCTCCGTGTGGCCGGGCCGGTGGGACCGTGCCAGCTGGGGTGCCAGGGCAGTGGGACAGTGCCAGCTGGGGGCCCGGTCAAGGAGACAGGCTCCAGAGGAGAGTAGCATGCCGTGTTAATTGTCCTCCTCTGATCTCCAGTGTGCCAGACAGGACACAACGGGCTCCTTCTGGAGACGGCTCAACGGGACTCACACACACACACACACACACACACACACACACACACACACACACACACACACACACACACACACACACACACACACGCACACACACACACACACACACACACACACACACACACACACACACACACACACACACACACCTACACACACACACACACACACACCTACACACACACACACACACACACACACAAACACACACACAAATAAAAGGTCAGAATCCAACACTCTGTTTAATGCCTGCCATTACCTGAGAAGGTGCAGCGCTTATGGAACGGGTCATGGTGCTGCTAATTCTGAATAATAATGCAGGACCTGTTGCTCTCCATCTGAATTACTATCATGCATTACAAGAGCTTTAGAGCATTGGAGTTGTATATGTAAGGAATAATCAACGGTGGTAAACCTCATATTTTTATATTAAGAGGAAATTATATAGTTTACACTGTTTATTTTTCTCATATTTCTCATATAAGCTGTGGGGTCATCTGACGCCTTCCGGCGGGAATCAGTGACATTTTCTCCATGGCTGTTCTAGTGTTAAGGCATAATGCGGAGGCAAAGAACCACCCGAAACACGGCGCAGTATCTTGAAACCGCTGAAAGCACACCTACATGTTTATTATTCTGCTTATACCGTGGTCATTTGCCAACGATATAAAATAATAGCATTTGCATGTTTTCGGTGAACGTTTGTTTTCCTTCCTGGTTGTTAGTTCATCAAGTCAATAAGTCAGCTGTGCTTCACTGCTGTTGATAACGAGTACGCGCTGGCAGCTGTGATCGTTAACCCTTTCACGACCACACTACAAAAGGTTAACCCTTTCACTACTGAAAGGGTTAACCTTCTGTAATGTGGTAGTGAAAGGGTTAGCCCTTTGCCGTGTGGCAGCGTTTGTTTACCAATGATTTTAAGTGTTATTGGCGAAATATGAGTTTATAGAAATGTCAGCGTAATTGGATCGGAAACTGGATGAATTAGATGCAAATAAAGGAAGCTGTCATGAAAACGTTGTAGTCCTAAGAGAAAAGAGACCATGGGCTTTCGATGGACGTAGTTTTCTAAAACTACACTACCCAGCTCACACCATCCCCTGTCTAAGCTGGAGGGGCTGAAGTGAATATATATTTTTTGCTTAGTGGCAATATAGCATGGTGTTATTCACCGTCAAAGATGAAATAAATTAAATTAAAATAAAAATGTCTGTAGTGTGGTAGTGAAAGGGTTAACCTTCTGTAGTGTGGTAGTGAAAGGGTTAATACCATGTGTGCTGGTGACAGGGACATATCAAAACGAGCTAAAACTGTAATGAATATTGTGTGACATTGAAGATGAATTCCATTAGATATCCTTCAAGGCTGCACACTCTCAGTTCAGTTCAGTTCAGTTATTTTTTATTTCGGGCTTTGGACACATAACAACGGTCATTCCATAAATCGTCAACGTTTTACCAGCTGCTATTGCAGCATTGTCCAATTGTCCGAAAAGGGCTAGGGAGAAGCACTAGGCTTGTCGGGCCCTACCCCTGAATACTTACATTTATTTTCTTTTTCTTTTTTTCATTTACATACATACATAGTACATACATATAGTACACATTACAGTACACACATATAGTCCACATTACAGTACACATTACAGTATAGTATACCTGCAGTATATAATAGTATATATAATAGTATATAGTACATAATAGTGTATACAGCACATACATAATGTGATGTGAGATATATAGTACATGATATATACAATATAGTACCATAATATAATAGCATATACTGCAAATATAGTTCAATATAATATACAAATTAATTATAATATGATTATATAATGTAATATGATATAACGTACAATACAGTATCATACGTATTTTTTTAAATGTTTATTAATATGCAATTAAAGCGCTTCTTCCCTTCTGTATCAAAAATAGATTTTTTTAGTCTAGATTTGAATTGACTTATGTTTTCGCAATATTTTTGTTCATCCTCTAGTCTAGCCCATTCCACAGGGTGGCTCCGTAAGAGGAGAGATACACATTATTTTCAGGTTGGTTTTCATCACAGGTTGCACACTCTTAATTAATCAGTTTGGTCTTGTTGACTCTGTGATCCATTAGTTCTGTCTTGTGTTTTATTTTCCCTGCTTATGTCAAATGAGTTATTTCCCGAAAAACGATCTGCTCTGCACTAGATGTTAAGAGGTCCCTCTGTACAGATGATGATTGAATCACGCAATCAACTAGTTGACAAAGTCCCATGGTTATAATTAATAAAATCACAGTGTATGGGTATCATTATAGCAATCTCAAGGAGTTTGTAACTCCTCTCAAGCACAGCAGACACAAGTGGTTTCCTTTCAACGGGTTTATTAAAGGCTTGGTCCTCCAATCCACCTCCAATCCACCGTGAAAACTTAAACAGAAACATAAGTCGCGTCAGGTCAACACAAACAATAATATACACGGTATGAAAACAACACGTCAGCAAAGCAAAATACAAACAAACATTAAATACCTCGTTGGCTGCATGCTACATAAAAAGGGGTCTTATTCTTCTGTTCTTGGTAACAGTCTTGATAGTGGTACACATAGTGGTACACTCTTAGAATTAGGAGAGCCTGTACAACTTGTCTCCGACCATCCCTGCCGCTTGCTCGCAGGTGTCTTAATCAGTCCCAAAGGTAAAAACGCGACAGCAGCCTAACGGGACACCATATATGACCAGACGTCAAAATGAATATATTATAAATTGTAGCAAATCAAATAATAAAGAAAATAAGAAATGAAACATAAATACATTCTCAAATATTACACTTACAAACTGAAATAACATATAAATGATGAAACCATATAATGGCCACAGTTACACTCCCACCAAATCGCACACATGTGGGATTTCTCTGAACATAATTTTGGTTATCTTCTAAATTAAACATTTCTTGTGGTCATTCAGCCGCTAGTTGTGCCCCTCCTGGGGACTTGTACAGAACTTGTAAGTCGCCCTGTATAAAAGCGTCAGCTAAATGACTAAATGTAAATATCATTATTAACATAAGTTTTAGGCAAAACATTAAATTAGTCTGCTTCGAGTAGAGTTATAACCTTCTGTACAGGTATCAAGGAACACTTTTAGTTATAGGTTTACCTTTTAAGGTGGTGTCACTCACCAGCAATTTCAATTTTCTCACCCTACCATCTGACCCCGTGTATGGCCCTTAAACATAGACAGGTAATAAGAGATCATATCTTTTGAGATTCTTCCTCCCTTCCACATAGATCGGATCAAAGCAGTCTATGCCAAGCAGTCTATGCCAGCGTAAGTGAAGGGTGGAGTTCAAGTTCAAGTTCAAGTTCAAGTTCTTTAATAGTTGTCATACAGAAGTACAGAATACTTTCATACAAAATGCTTCTTACTGTTACGCTCCAGAGACTGTGCTAGACAAGATAGTATCAAATAACATAATAACATAATATAGCATGAATTTAGAAGAAGAAAATGAGGTCACAGTGTTCGGTATAGACATATGTACAATGTTCTGAGTTACCATATAATATACAATACACAATACTATGCAGTGTACTAATGTACAGTACTATCTAGTGCAAAGCAGAAATGGGATGAGGTACAATTTTAGGTACAATTTACAGTAAGGTGTACGAGTTGTAGTGCAATCCTTCATCCATAAATATAAAGTGTGGGGAGTGGGTGCTACAGTGTGTTTGTTTAAAGTGGGTGTGTGCTATAAGTGTGTGGAGTGGGTGCTACAGTGTGTTTGTTTAAAGTGAGTGTGTGCGTGTGGATGTGTGTGCTATGTGCGTTTGGTGGTTGTTGTTGTGTAGTGTTCATTCATTGTTTGTTTAGCAGCCTGATGGCCTGGGGATAGAAGCTTCTTCTGAGTCTTTCTGTGCTCGCCTTGAGACTCCTGTATCGCTTGCCTGACCGCAGCAGTTCAAAGAGGCAGTTGTTCGGGTGACTGGAGTCTTTAATGATTCTCTTAGCCTTGCCCTTGCAACGCTTGTAGTAAATGTTCTGGAGGGTGGGGAGCCCCCCTCCAATTGTGCGTTCGGCTGAACGTGTCACTCTTTGTAGTCTGCTTTGGTCTTGTGCAGTGCTATTCCCAAACCAGGAGGTGATGTTGCCGGTCAAGATGCTCTCTATTGTACATGAGTAGAAGTTCTTAAGGATCTTCTGGCTGACTTGGAACTTCCTTAGGCGCCTGAGGAAGTAGAGGCGTTGTCGTGCCTTCTTCACAACACTGTTAATGTGTGTGGTCCATGTCAAGTCCTCGTCCTTGCTTCCGATCTTGTGGTAAGTCACCCACTCTTTGTCCTTCAGTACATCTTCTGTACTTTCTACACTTGACACATTCCGAGAATCTCTGTAGGCGATCCAATGATGATCTGTTTTCCTTTGCTTTAGTGTTGCACACAAAAGCCTTGTGGAGTTCAGGATCATCTTCCTTAATTTCTCCCACCTTGAGTTCTCTGACAGGTCGTTTTTTCTTCTTTTTTCTTTTTCCTTTTCTTTTCTTTTCCTTTTCTTTGAATGGTAACGGCATGTCGTAGTGACCATTGTTCTTTTGCGTGATGGTCTCTCTCAACTTCGACAGGCACTTGACATGTTCTTGAGACACAGGGTCATGTTCTCCAGTTTTTTCTGAGAAGTCTGATTCAAGAACTCTTATGTCTGAGGGAGTCATTCCTTTTACTTGAGTTCGGCTCACATAGTGTACTTCAGTTTTGAGATTAACAGAACGTTTCACACCTGCTGTTACTCGTCTCAATACTATGCGATGGCTGATTCCGATGTCTACACAGGGATTCCCATGGCCAACAATACTCCATCAAAGGTATGTACGCTGTGCATAAGGCTCACTTTCTTCGCCAGACACAACTTCCCTTGGAAGCAGGGCTTGTGAGCAGTCGTACCCAATGAGCAGACCTACTTTACAGTCCTGCATAGGTGCAATCTTTCCTTGGAGGTGCTCTAGATGGGACCACGCTTTTGCAGTTCCATCTGTTGGTATGTGTGTTCTGTTGGCTGGAATGAAATCCCGCGTATAGACTGGTGGTAACAATATCTTCTTACCAGAGTAAAAGCCACGGATTTGTAAGTTGTCTATTCTTTCAGAGCTTACTACTGTGGTTCTTGAGGTCATAGTATAGAGCTTGACTTTGACCTTGACTTTGGTTGCTTCCAACGCTTCTGCTACTTCCCTTATAACAAAGGTTGTGTCGCTTTGAGAATCCAACAGAGCGTAAACAAGGACTTCTTGTGTTGGTTGATCTGTGGATGAAAGCCAGACAGGAATTATTGCAGTTGTTTGTGTGTTAGCTTCATGAAGTATTACTCTATGTGAAGTAGAGTTTGTGGTTGTTTCTTTGCATTGTGTTGATTGAGGTCTTTCTTTGTACCATTGTTGACTTGTACTTGGCTTGTCTTCATTTAGCTTTAGCTTGGCTTGTGGTGGTCTTTGTCCTTCTTTGGCTCGCTCCTCATGCAGACATGTAGGATGCTGCTTGTGGCACATGTCGCACACATTCCGACTGCTGCAGCTCTTTGAGTAGTGACCATACTTGAGACAACCAAAACATAGCTTTCCGGTTTGAACAAACTTGACTCTGTCTGAAACAGTTTTCTCCATGAACATCCTGCATTTATGCAAAGTATGCCCTGACTTCTCACAGAAAATACATGTTATGACAGTATTTTCATTGGAACATGTGGTCAGTGCCTTTGCTTCAAAGCTTTGATATCTTGGGCATTTTGTTTTTTTCAGTCTCACCTTGTTTCAGTGACTGTAGTGATGTAACAGGGTTGCAGGCAATTTTCGCTTCTCTTGTCTGAAACTTTACAAATTGGCTGAAGGAGGGGAATTGGTTACGCTCTTCTTCTTCTTGGATAACCATCCTGTTCCATCTCGCTGTTAGCCAATCAGGCAACTTTAAAAGAATTTTCCTGTTTTCATTACAGTCATTTAAAATGTCCAATGCCTTGATGTTGACCATGGCAGCCTCGCAACTCCTGAGAAAGTCTGCAAACTCTCTGAGCTCAAAGCTGTCCTTAGATCCCATCTTGGGCCATGCTTGGAGCTCGTCTCTGTATGCTTTTGCTATTGTAAATGGATTTCCATATCTCTCCTCCAAAATCTTCCATGCTGCAACATAGGCAGATTTGGTTCCGAGTAAGAAATAGCCATCAAGTGCTTTCTTAGCTTGTCCACTTACATACCTACGGAGGTAGTATATCTTCTCCTTGTCTTCAATGCTCTTCTGATCAATCAGTATTTCAAAGGAAAGTTTCCAGTCATTGTATTTCAATGGGTCCCCACTGAATAATGAAGGTTCAGGAATTGGAATTCTGTTGCTACTTAAAGCACCTGCCAGCATCTTAACAAGCTCTGCTGTACTGTCATTTGAGGAGGTGGTCACAACTTGTGGTACAGGAGATGTATACAGGGACAGAGGACTTGTGGGAGCAGGCACTTTGTTGTCTGCTACCCTCTCATGTTCTAGTACGTCTTTCCGCTCTTCTTCGGTGGCCTCCACTTGATCGTACACCAGAATTCTTGCTCGTGCTGCATTAAGACCTTTCACTGCCTCCAAATGCTGTATCTTTCTCCACTTTTCCTCCAGAGTCTTTTGTATAGTCCCATGTTCTTCTTCCAGTTGAGCTTTAAATTTAGCTTCCTCTTCCTCTTGTTCTAAACGACGCTCTAAACGACGCTTTATGCCTGCTGCCTCTTGCTCAGCTATCTTCTTTTTAGCTTCTGCTTCTAGGCACTGCATTTCCAATTGTTCTTTTTCTTGTTCTTCTAACACTTCCAGAACAGCTTGGCTTGCAGCAGCATCCGCGACAGCTTCTCATCGCTTTACAGAAGATCTGCTTGAACGCACTGAGGTGCTTTTCCTGGAAGAAGTGGCAGAACCAGATTTATAGGTGCTTGAGTCAAAGAGAGAGCCTGCTTCTGGCCACTCTTTCTCTCCTTCTTCTAACACACTTACCCCCAGTCTAAATGTGGCTCTGGACACAATTAACTCAGAAATCCCTGCACACAGATCCACTCTTAGACGTGTGTCCTGGTCTGGAGTTGAGATGTCACGTAGTTCATCATAAATATGCTGCACATCATTAGAAAGACCTGTGACATCTGTAATGATATCAGTAAGCAGCTCATTAGACAAATGTTCTGTCGATTGTGATAACGGACCTTTAGAAGATTTAACTTGTGTCCTCCATTTATTGTAAATGTAGTTAAATCTTTGTTGAAGCGCTTTGATCTTTTCCTCCTGCATTGCTTTACCCTTCTCTGTTAGAGTTCTGGTTCTTTGAGATCGTTTTGGTTCCTCTTGCTGGGCTTCAGCACCTTCTACTGTACCTGACCTTCTTCAGGTCGGTCTTGGGAATTTGCACTATCCCTAACACTGTCCCCTACCTCAATTGCAGGCTCACTTGGCTCTGTCATTGTAAATCACTACTTTAAATTGACCAACATTTGTAAAGAAAAAATAGTAAATACACCTTTAAACCTTTAACATGTGTTGTACTCAAATTTGAATTAAATGCAGTACTATCCGAACAAATCAAATTGCTTAATTCAATTGGCTTTCAAAATAACCTCTACATATATATTAAGCACTTCAGAACGCTTAGAAACATAAATATTAAATGCTAATAATAGCCGTCACCTATAAATTATAAGTGTTTTTATAGGTTATAATTTCCAAAACACACTTTAAATTAGAAATGGGTGTTCAATCAGAAAATATATTTACACTTTAACGTTGACACCTTAATGTGTGTACAAATGGTTAGCTTCAGTTAAATTATATAGGCAAATAAGTCAAAACGTTTAGCACGCACACCACAGTAATTAGAATTCACAGTCAAATATATTATAGAAATGTTTACAAAGCCCTCTTCTTGACCTGACCACTCTTAATTTATAATGTCCAAGTCCTTTATGGCTTTGTCTTGAAATGCTGCTCATTAAACTGTGTGCATCTTCTTACTTCTTTTTGTTTATGCGTGTAGTGCGTATTGTTTGTGACTCATCTGTCCTTTGATGACGACGCGCAGGCAGCGCAGCAAACAATTGTCGGGGAAGGTCCGCTGGACGCCGGCCTTAAACTTGGACTTGCTTCATCGCCCACTTGCATCGATGAACAGTCGAGTTTTCACTGTAACTCCTCTCAAGCACAGCAGACACAAGTGGTTTCCTTTCAACGGGTTTATTAAAGGCTTGGTCCTCCAATCCACCTCCAATCCACCGTGAAAACTTAAACAGAAACATAAGTTGCGTCAGGTCAACACAAACAATAATATACATGGTATGAAAACAACACGTCAGCAAAGCAAAATACAAACAAACATTAAATACCTCGTTGGCTGCATGCTACATAAAAAGGGGTCTTATTCTTCTGTTCTTGGTAACAGTCTTGATAGTGGTACACATAGTGGTACACTCTTAGAATTAGGAGAGCCTGTACAACTCGTCTCCGACCATCCCTGGCGCTTGCTCGCAGGTGTCTTAATCAGTCCCAAAGGTAAAAACGCGACAGCAGCCTAACGGGACACCATATATGACCAGACGTCAAAATGAATATATTATAAATTGTAGCAAATCAAATAATAAAGAAAATAAGAAATTAAACATAAATACATTCTCAAATATTACACTTACAAACTGAAATAACATATAAATGATGAAACCATATAATGGCCACAGTTACAGAGTTGCCTAACTTCTCTGACTTTCTACAACATGGTAAGATATTTAGAAGCTGTGTAGTAACAGCATGTGTTCATTTATAAAGCCATAATTAGAGATTGTCCAAATTACATTAGTTCTTTATTAGTTCTCTATCGGAATGGACCACTGGACCCTGTCGTACACAATCCCGTTTTTGGCTTACACTTAGAGTGCCTAGAGTTTATACTGAACTTGGTAGATCTGCTTTTGGCTTCTCTGCCCCTACATCATTGAATACCCTGCAGGAAACACTGAAACTAGACACTAGTGTCTATGGGTCGGTTTAGAACCTTAATGACCAATCAGGTCACCACAATATGTAATTGTTTTTAAATTATTACCTGTTTTACGCAGACCGACAGTAGGGCAGCATGTGGTAGTCTACACCCTCCCCAGACCGACAGTAGGGCAGCATGTGGTCGTCTACACCCTCTCCAGACCGACAGTAGGGCATCATGTGGTAGTCTACACCCTCCTCAGACCGACAGTAGGGCAGCATGTGGTTGTCTACACCCTCTCCAGACCGACAGTAGGCAGCATGTGGTAGTCTACACCCTCCCCAGACCGACAGTAGGGCAGCATGTGGTAGTCTACACCCTCCCCAGACCGACAGTAGGGCAGCATGTGGTAGTCTACACCCTCCCCAGACCGACAGTAGGACAGCATGTGGTAGTCTACACCCTCCCCAGACCGACAGTAGGGCAGCATGTGGTTGTCTACACCCTCCCTAGACCGACAGTAGGGCAGCATGTGGTAGTCTACACCCTCCCCAGACCGACAGTAGGGCAGCATGTGATAGTCTACACACCCTCCCCAGAACGACGTTAGGGCAGCATGTGGTAGTCTACACCCTCCCCAGACCGACAGTAGGGCAGCATGTGGTAGTATACACCCTCCCCAGACCGACAGTAGGGCAGCATGTGGTAGTCTACACCATCCCCAGACCGACAGTAGGGCAGCATGTGGTAGTCTACACCCTCCCCAGACCGACAGTAGGGCAGCATGTGGTAGTCTACACCCTCCCCAGACCGACAGTATATAGGGCAAGGGAGGGAATTGGCATAACTACTAAATTGAGGGATGGGAGAAAAAGATAGAAAGTCTCCTCTTTGGAAGCTGCCACCTCCCTCACACTGCTTCCCCAGTAATGAGTGTTTTCACACTTAGAATATTGTGTTTTGTTATTATTCAAATCTTACACCAGAATTCCCACAGGGCTCTGAGTGGAACCAGAGAGAGAGAGAGAGAGAGAGAGAGAGAGAGAGAGAGAGAGAGAGAGAGAGAGAGAGAAATAGGGGGAGAGAGAGAGATTCAGAGGGAGAGGGAGGGAGATAGAGAGGCAGAGAGAGATAGAGGGGGAGAGAGAGAGACGGGGGGGGGAAGAGAGAAAGATGGGGAGAGAGAGAGAGACGGGGGAGAGAAAAAGAGAGAGACAGGGGGAGGGAGAGAGAGAAAGAGGGGGAGAGAGAGAGACGGGGGGAGAGAGAGATAGAGGGGGAGAGAGAGAGACGGGGGGAGGGAGAGAGAGAAAGAGGGGTGACACAGAGAGAGAGACGGGGGGAGGGAGAGAGAGAAAGAGGGGTGACACAGAGAGAGAGACAGGGGGAGAGAGAGAGGAGAGATAGAGAGACAGAGAGAGAGAGAGAGAGAGAGAGAGAGAGGAGAGATAGAGAGACAGAGAGAGAGAGACACTAAAAAAAATACTGTTATATTACCATTCGGCTCATTTCTCAAACACTTAACCCGAAGTTGTTGAAACGGTCCAACTTCTCCAAAACTTCCAAGGAGAGTCTGCCTGTTTACTAGGGATGGGTACCTTTCACATTTGAACCGATACCGGTACCGGTACCTGTGAATCGATACCGGTACCCAACGGTACCTTTTTTCGGTACTTTAGTCTCAAGAAATTTTATTTACCTACCTCAGTCGTAAAAAAAAAATCCAAACTTCAAATAACTACAATTTCGACAGTTTTCGGCTTGTCATTGCTCCGACTGCTTTGTTGTTGAATCAAGTCAAATCCTAGGTAAGCATATATATATATATATACCAATTTTTTTTATTTTTTATTTTTATTTAAAAAAAAATTCGGTTTCTCACTTGATTCGATACTCGGTAGTACCGATGTGTTTCGGTTCAGTACCTCAAAAGTACCGAATTCGGTACCCATCCCTACTGTTTACTGGGCGCTGCCACGATGAAAATAACACATTTTATATTCTAATCAAGACGTCAGCCCCCAGTAACGATTAGTCTTCTCCACAAGTTGGACAATGGCCAGATTGCAGTGAGATTTGCTGTGCACACTCATGACCCAAAGAGGAAGAAACCTTTTGATCCTGATGACCCCGTTACCTCTCCTCTTGCGCCGCCAACTGGCTAAATGAGCATTCCTTGACCCGTTAGTTGTACAGTTGCAGAATATCCATGACCCTTAGATGATTTGTTTGGTTTTGGTGACCCTGTTGATGTTGGTTGACCCTGTGACCTTTCCTCTAGCGCCGCCATATGGACTGATATGCCTGGGTCTGTTGAGACCGGCAATATTGGCAACTCTTGTTTTCTGTCATCTACCCGGTAGAACATGTAGAACAGGGGTGTCAAACTCATTTTCACAGAGGGCCACATCAGCATTATGGTTGCCCTCAAAGGGCCAAAGACTGTATAAATGTTAATGTAATGTAAAATAAATGTAGCTACACATTTACATATTGTTAAACATGGTGTTTCTGTATTTATTACTTATTCAAGTTATACATATTGCATATTCATTTGCATAAATGTAAAAATATATGTTAGCTTATTGTTATTTTAACAAATAATTTTAGTTTATCAGAACCCCATATTACTCCACCAATCAATGATCAAACCATTCAAGTAAATAACAAAGAAGAATATCATCAAATACAAGCTATGACATTAAGTTTGTTCAAAACCTTTTTGTCACAGTCAAGAGGGGCAGAACTAACAACTGTGAGCTGCAAAGAACACGTGGGACAGATGTAGCAGATGTTACAAAAACAAATGGCTGCACACAACCTTGCAGAGGCCATACATCCAACTAATGGAAGATAGTTTAATTAACTTTAATTAACAGATTGCAGAATGGGTACAGTCCAGTACAGCTCAATACACACAATTGTTAAGGGGATGCAGACCAGAGAAAGACTTTCGACTTGTTTACATCAGGGTCCCCCATTTTCAATTCGTAATGAAATTGCTATTATGTGTCTGCATGAACACACAACTGTAACTGTACTCAAAAATAACAAAATAAGGGTTGTCTCAGTTCACAACTATATTGGTCAAGTTTTGGGTGGGACTTGTTTGCGTCCCTACAGCTTCTTATTCAATTGAGCGAGATGCTCGGTTATGTCACACAGCCAGTTTGCATCTGACAGTTCAGACAATATTTCTTCAACCCTTTGTTACCTATTCCGCCTGGATCTTTTTTGTATTTTGGGCTGTAAAATTGTCAAAGAATGTCTGAGGAGTAAGTGCTTTTGGCTTTTTTCCTTTGTTACCTCAGATGTTCAACATGTGTAAGAATGTGTAATAACTAAGGCTGTCAAAGTTAAAGCTTTATTAACGCATTAACCCACAATTATTTTAACACTGCTATTTTTTAACCCAATATTAATGTAAAAAAAAAAAAAAAAAAAAGGGTTTTTTTTTTTTACCTGAGCTCTTGGGGGGCCACATCAAATGACGTGGCGGGCCGGATTTGGCCCGCGGGCCGTGAGTTTGACACCTATGATGTAGAACATTCTCTTACGGAGCCACCCTGTGGAATGGGCTGCTAGAGGATGAACTAAAATATTGTGAAAACATAAATCAATTAAAATCTAGACAAAATCTAGACAAAAAAAATATCTATTTTCGATAGGTACAGAAGGGAAGAAGAGCTTTAATTGCATTTAATTAATAAAGAAAATACATATAATAATAATATTATATTAAACTATATTTACACTATATACTATTATATTATGGTACTATATTATATTGTATATATGTACTATATATCTCATATCACATTATATGTGTTGTATATACACTATTATATATACTATATACTATTATATATAATATTATATACTGCAGGTATACTATACTGTAATGTGTACTATATGTATGTACTGTAATGTGTACTATATGTATGTACTATATGTCAATGTAAATTTTTATTTTATTTTTTAAACGTAAGTCTTCAGGGGTAGGGCCCGACAAGCCTAGTGCTTCTCCCTAGCCCTTTTCGGACAATTGGACAATGCTGCAATAGCAGCTGGTAAAACGTTGGCGATTTATGGAATGACCGTTGTTATGTGTCCAAAACCCGAAATAAAAAATAACTAGGGATGTTCGATATTGGCTTTTTTACCGATAACCGATATACCGATATTGTCCAACTCTTAATTTCCGATACCGATATCAACCGATACCAATATATGCAGGGTTTCCCCCCCAAAAAAACTGAATAATTTCAGGTAATTAACATTACATATCTCTTGTTGTGGAATTAACACAACATTATGCATACTTTTGACAATAAATAAAATAAGAATTTGTTCTTACTTGCTTGCCTGGGTAAATAAAGGTTAAATAAATGTACGAAAATATATATATAAAAATAATCATTGAAACCGATACCGATATTTTCCGATATTACATTTGAATATCGGCAGGCCGATAATATCGGACATCCCTAAAAATAACTGAACTGAACTGAACTGAACTGTGCACCGGCTATTACAGCTGAAATGTGCTGAACACTAGTCTCAGGAACAACAGCACAGTGAATGTTGCCTCAACATCCTCCTCCCTGGGATCAGTAAGAGGGTGTTTTTATAGTTTGGCTTGGCTGAGTTCACACAGCTGAGTGTTAATGAGATAATCCCACTGGAATCTGGCTTCTCTGTTTTCAGAACACAGCTCATCCCACGGGCCTTGTGATCGGACCGCATTCACACGCACACACGCACACACACATACTGTACACACGCACACACGCGCACACACACACACACACACACACACACACACACACACACACACACACACACACACACACACACACACACATTATACACGATCATACATTATGCACACACACACACACACACACACGCACACACCCATTATACATGATCATACATTATGCACACAGACACACACACACACACACACACACACACACACACACACACACACACACACACACACACACACACACACACACACACACACACACACACAGTCTTATGGCACTTCTCCAGTGACAAAGCACGACACGGCCCTGGATGGGAAGCGTTTGTATGGCACCAGCGCCATGTTGCCCGTTACGCCTCTCCGTTACACAGCACACATGTGAAGAACGAGTCGGGAAGACAGGCGGAGGCAAACACGTATTCTGACCCAACTGTCAAACTAGGAGTTGCAGATCTTAATGTGAATCGAGATCCAGTATTTGCGTATCCTATTACTCGCCTAAAATGTTGTCCGAAACATATTTCAATGAACCGTTTAGGTGGAAACAGAGAACGTCTACGAGCAAGCTGCCACGTTCTTCTCGTTTGAAAGGTCAAGGACCACCCGTACGCAACGAGATGAGGGTTTTCGTGACGATTTCCATTGACCGATCAACAGTCTGTGTTATCGCATAGCAGCGTGGGTAGTACCTTTGGTAGCGAACCCCCAGAGCAGTAGCCAAAATCGGCACGGGTACTGCAGCCCGTCATGGGTCAGTGGGCAGTGGGGAAAGCAGAACACGGCACGGCACGGTAGTGGAAAGGCGCCGTTAGAGCGGTTTGGCTGAGAGTCCAGAATCCCAAGAGTCCTGAGAACCAGGCAGTAAGCCCTCCCACCCGCTGAGGGCGGACCTCCTAATTAACTGAGTTTTATCGTGTAATTGCCTTTGCATGAGGCGAGGGCTCTGATGTAGTTCAGTGGAGGATTATTCGGGGCGACAGAGAGAGCTGCCTCCTAAACGATCTTCACAGTGGGTGGCTTCTGAGCCTGCCTGAAGTGTTCAAGAGTTTTCAAGATTCAAGAGATGTATTCCTCACATACATACATACATACACGAGACATGTAGTGAAATGAAGGTGGCCATGCCCGCCTTGATTGTGCAAAAATACAAATAATAAAATAGAATAATGTGTTTGTGTGTGGGGTGTGTGAGAGAGTGTAAGTGAGGACATGTGTGTGTGTGTGTGTGTGTGTGTGTGTGTGTGTGTGTGTGTGTGTGTGTGTGTGTGTGTGTGTGTGTGTGTGTGTGTGTGCGTGTGTGTGTATGTGTTCATGTGTGCTTGTGTGTGGAGTTTCAATCCAAAATGAGATATCCTAATGAAAAATATCATATTCTTCAATTGTTGTTGTTAATAATAATAATAACTTTATTTGTATAGCACCTTTCATACAACAATTGCAGCTCAAAGTGCTTTACAGCTGAAAAACGACAGGCACAAAATTAGCACTTAAAGTGCAGACATAAAATCACAGTTTTTTTACATTAGGATCTAGCATCCCAATAGGCCACTTTGTTTATGGTTTGATTCTATGGCATAAAATGACATATCAAACATATAAAACAAGCATAAAAAAGATAGCAGCAAAGTAAGGCAAATCACAGTTTTTCATATTCTAACATCCCAGTAGGCCTCTCTGTTTACGGGTTGATTCAGTTTTAAAATAGGCAGTAATAAAAATAATAACAATAGAATAGACAGTATAGATAGAATAGTGCAGTAAAAATTGTTAATAGAATGGATGCAGTACTACAGTGCAATACAATTGTTCAATAAAATAAAAATAGCCCTCATTTACAATACACGTTTCTTTACAAAGGTCCGTTCTAAATTACTTTATAGAACAGTTGTTGGTGTTGTTGTTGTTGTTGTTGTTGTTGTTGTTGTTGTTGTTGTTGTTGTTGCTGTTGCTGTTGTTGTTGTATGTATATGAATCTTTGACGTCCTGCTGGTCACCCTTGCCAGCCTCAAGGGTCTGAACTGATTGAATAGAATGAAACATTCACAATTTGAAAAACACCTCCAATACATTCATTACAATAAATAAAGCTGCCATGGAGTGAGGCTCACGACTGACTATTTATTTTGAAGTTGTTGTTGTTCTCGCTGTCTGAGGACATCACTCTGAAATGATTGGTGTTCTGACTCACAGCATGTTGAGCTATTTCAATTGGAATCCTCTTTCCCTTCTACTAGCTGTTTCCTCCTCTTCCTCTTCTACTAGCTGTGTCCTCCTCTTCCTCTTCTACTAGCTGTGTCCTCCTCTTCCTCTTCTACTAGCTGTTTCCTCCTCTTTCCCTTCTACTAGCTGTTTCCTCCTCTTCCTCTTCTACTAGCTGTGTCCTCCTCTCCCTCTTCTACTAGCTGTGTCCTCCTCTTCCTCTTCTACTAGCTGTTTCCTCCTCTTCCTCTTCTACTAGCTGTTTCCTCCTCTTCCTCTTCCACTAGCTGTGTCCTCCTCTTTCCCTTCTACTAGCTGTTTCCTCCTCTTCCTCTTCCACTAGCTGTGTCCTCCTCTTCCTCTTCTACTAGCTGTTTCCTCCTCTTCCTCTTCTACTAGCTGTTTCCTCCTCTTCCTCTTCCACTAGCTGTGTCCTCCTCTTCCTCTTCTACTAGCTGTTTCCTCCTCTTCCTCTTCTACTAGCTGTGTCCTCCTCTTCCTCTTCTACTAGCTGTGTCCTCCTCTTCCTCTTCTACTAGCCGTTTCCTCCTCTTCCTCTTATACTAAGACCCCTACGCTCTGCATCTTCTGGCCGCCTCAGACCTACTCCTATCCGAGCTCCGGGAGGGTCATCAAAGAGCAGTCGCCTATTATATTCACATAGCACTCTATCTACACTCACATAGCACTCTATCTACACTCACATAGCACTCTATCTACACTCACATAGCACTCTATCTACACTCACATAGCAATCTATCTACACTCACATAGCACTCTATCTACACTCACTCTATCTACACTCACATAGCACTCTATCTACACTCACATAGCACTATATCTACACTCACATAGCACTCTATCTACTCTATCTACACTCACATAGCACTCTATCTACACTCACATAGCACTCTATCTACACTCACATAGCACTCTATCTACACTCACTCTATCTACACTCACATAGCACTCTATCTACACTCACATAGCACTCTATCTACACTCACATAGCACTCTATCTACACTCACATAGCACTTTATCTACACTCACATAGCACTCTATCTACACTCACATAGCACTCTATCTACACTCACTCTATCTACACTCACATAGCACTCTATCTACACTCACATAGCACTATATCTACACTCACAGCACTCTATCTACTCTATCTACACTCACATAGCACTCTATCTACACTCGCATAGCACTCTATCTACACTCACATAGCACTCTATCTACACTCACATAGCACTATATCTACACTCACATAGCACTCTATCTACTCTATCTACACTCACATAGCACTCTATCTACACTCACATAGCACTCTATCTACACTCACATAGCACTCTATCTACACTCACATAGCACTATATCTACACTCACATAGCACTCTATCTACACTCACATAGCACTCTATCTACACTCACATAGCACTATATCTACACTCACATAGCACTCTATTGCACTCACATAGCACTCTATCTACACTCACATAGCACTCTATCTACACTCACATAGCACTCTATCTACACTCACATAGCACTATATCTACACTCACATAGCACTCTATCTACACTCACATAGCACTCTATCTACACTCACATAGCACTCTATCTACACTCACATAGCACTCTATCTACACTCACATAGCACTCTATCTACACTCACATAGCACTCTATTGCACTCACATAGCACTCTATCTACACTATCTACACTCACATAGCACTCTATCTACACTCACATAGCACTCTATTGCACTCACATAGCACTCTATCTACACTCACATAGCACTCTATCTACACTCACATAGCACTCTATCTACACTCACATAGCACTCTATCTACACTCACATAGCACTCTATCTACACTCACATAGCACGATATCTACACTCACATAGCACTCTATCTACACTCACATAGCACTCTATCTACACTCACATAGCACTCTATCTACACTCACATAGCACTCTATTGCACTCACATAGCACTATATCTACACTCACATAGCACTCTATCTACACTCGCATAGCACTCTATCTACACTCACATAGCACTCTATATACACTCACATAGCACTCTATCTACACTCACATAGCACTCTATCTACACTCACATAGCACTCTATCTACACTCACATAGCACTCTATCTACACTCACATAGCACTCTATCTACACTCACATAGCACACTATCTACACTCACATAGCACTCTATTGCACTCACAGCACTCTATTGCACTCACATAGCACTCTATCTACACTCACATAGCACTCTATCTACACTCACATAGCACTCTATCTACACTCACATAGCACACTATCTACACTCACATAGCACTCTATTGCACTCACATAGCACTCTATTGCACTCACAGCACTCTATTGCACTCACATAGCACTCTATCTACACTCACATAGCACTCTATCTACACTCACATAGCACTCTATTGCACTCACAGCACTCTATTGCACTCACATAGCACTCTATCTACACTCACATAGCACTCTATCTACACTCACATAGCACTATATCTACACTCACATAGCACTCTATCTACACTCACATAGCACTCTATCTACACTCACATAGCACTATATCTACACTCACATAGCACTCTATTGCACTCACATAGCACTCTATCTACACTCACATAGCACTCTATCTACACTCACATAGCACTCTATCTACACTCACATAGCACTCTATCTACACTCACATAGCACTCTATCTACACTCACATAGCACTCTATCTACACTCACATAGCACTCTATCTACACTCACATAGCACTCTATTGCACTCACATAGCACTCTATCTACACTATCTACACTCACATAGCACTCTATCTACACTCACATAGCACTCTATTGCACTCACATAGCACTCTATCTACACTCACATAGCACTCTATCTACACTCACATAGCACTCTATCTACACTCACATAGCACTCTATCTACACTCACATAGCACTATATCTACACTCACATAGCACTATATCTACACTCACATAGCACTCTATCTACACTCACATAGCACTCTATCTACACTCACATAGCACTCTATCTACACTCACATATCACTCTATCTACACTCACATAGCACTCTATTGCACTCACATAGCACTATATCTACACTCACATAGCACTCTATCTACACTCGCATAGCACTCTATCTACACTCACATAGCACTCTATCTACACTCACATATCACTCTATCTACACTCACATAGCACTCTATCTACACTCACATAGCACTCTATCTACACTCACATAGCACTCTATCTACACTCACATAGCACTCTATCTACACTCACATAGCACTCTATCTACACTCACATAGCACTCTATCTACACTCACATAGCACACTATCTACACTCACATAGCACTCTATTGCACTCACATAGCACTCTATTGCACTCACAGCACTCTATTGCACTCACATAGCACTCTATCTACACTCACATAGCACTCTATCTACACTCACATAGCACTCTATCTACACTCACATAGCACTCTATCTACACTCACATAACACTCTATCTACACTCACATATCACTCTATTGCACTCACATATCACTCGATCTACACTCACATAGCACTCTATCTACACTCACATATCACTCTATTGCACTCACATAGCACTCTATTGCACTCACATAGCACTCTATTGCACTCACATAGCACTCTATCTACACTCGCATAGCACTCTATCTACACTCACATAGCACTCTATCTACACTCACATAGCACTCTATCTACACTATCTACACTCACATAGCACTCTATCTACACTCACATAGCACTCTATCTACACTCACATAGCACTCTATCTACACTCACATAGCACTCTATCTACACTCACATAGCACTATATCTACACTCACATAGCACTCTATCTACATTCACATAGCACTCTATCTACACTCACATAGCACTCTATCTACACTCACATAGCACTCTATCTACATTCACATAGCACTCTATCTACACTCACATAGCACTGTATCTACACTCACATAGCACTCTATCTACACTCACATAGCACTCTATCTACACTCACATAGCACTCTATTGCACTCACATAGCACTCTATCTACACTCACATAGCACTCTATCTACACTCACATAGCACTCTATCTACACTCACATAGCACTCTATCTACACTCACATAACACTCTATCTACACTCACATAGCACTCTATTGCACTCACATATCAATCTATCTACACTCACATAGCACTCTATCTACAATCACATATCACTCTATTGCACTCACATAGCACTCTATTGCACTCACATAGCACTCTATCTACACTCGCATAGCACTCTATCTACACTCACATAGCACTCTATCTACACTCACATAGCACTCTATTGCACTCACATAGCACTCTATTGCACTCACATAGCACTCTATTGCACTCACATAGCACTCTATCTACACTCGCATAGCACTCTATCTACACTCACATAGCACTCTATCTACACTCACATAGCACTCTATCTACACTATCTACACTCACATAGCACTCTATCTACACTCACATAGCACTCTATCTACACTCACATAGCACTCTATCTACACTCACATAGCACTCTATCTACACTCACATAGCACTATATCTACACTCACATAGCACTCTATCTACATTCACATAGCACTCTATCTACACTCACATAGCACTCTATCTACACTCACATAGCACTCTATCTACATTCACATAGCACTCTATCTACACTCACATAGCACTGTATCTACACTCACATAGCACTCTATCTACACTCACATAGCACTCTATCTACACTCACATAGCACTCTATTGCACTCACATAGCACTCTATCTACACTCACATAGCACTCTATCTACACTCACATAGCACTCTATCTACACTCACATAGCACTCTATCTACACTCACATAACACTCTATCTACACTCACATAGCACTCTATTGCACTCACATATCACTCTATCTACACTCACATAGCACTCTATCTACACTCACATATCACTCTATTGCACTCACATAGCACTCTATTGCACTCACATAGCACTCTATCTACACTCGCATAGCACTCTATCTACACTCACATAGCACTCTATCTACACTCACATAGCACTCTATCTACACTCACATAGCACTCTATCTACACTATCTACACTCACATAGCACTCTATCTACACTCACATAGCACTCTATCTACACTCACATAGCACTCTATCTACACTCACATAGCACTCTATCTACACTCACATAGCACTCTATCTACACTATCTACACTCACATAGCACTGTATCTACACTCACATAGCACTCTATCTACACTCACATAGCACTCTATCTACACTCACATAGCACTCTATCTACACTCACATAGCACTCTATCTACACTCACATAGCACTGTATCTACACTCACATAGCACTCTATCTACACTCACATAGCACTCTATCTACACTCACATAGCACTCTATCTACACTCACATAGCACTCTATCTACACTCACATAGCACTCTATCTACACTCACATAGCACTGTATCTACACTATCTACACTCACATAGCACTCTATCTACACTCACATATCACTCTATCTACACTCACATAGCACTCTATCTACACTCACATAGCACTGTATCTACACTATCTACACTCACATAGCACTCTATCTACACTCACATAGCACTCTATCGCAAGGTACATTCTGGGCTTAGTGCCGCCCTTGACGATTGGGATCGGTTTGAGAAATGTAAACAATAATAATGGGTTCCGCCAGACTCCTGCACCTCTCTCCTACAATCAAACACTCGACTACACGATCGGTGCCAGTACTTCAAACACTCGACTACACGATCGGTGCCAGTACTTCAAACACTCGACTACACGATCGGTGCCAGTACTTCAAACACTCGACTACACGATCGGTGCCAGTACTTCAAACACTCGACTACACGATCGGTGCCAGTACTTCAAACACTCGACTACACGATCGGTGCCAGTACTTCAAACACTCGACTACACGATCGGTGCCAGTACTTCAAACACTCGACTACACGATCGATCGGTACCAGTACTTCAAACACTCGACTACACGATCGGTACCAGTACTTCAAACACTCGACTACACGATCGGTACCAGTACTTCAAACACTCGACTACACGATCGATCGGTACCAGTACTTCAAACACTCGACTACACGATCGGTACCAGTACTTCAAACACTCGACTACACGATCGGTACCAGTACTTGGTAAGAACGTCGTTCAGTAATCTCTGAGGGGGAATGTAGTTCACAAGCGGGTTATGCTGCGTGACAGAGGACCGCCTGGTACATAGCGGGGGATTCCAGACCCCCTCCTGCTTCTCAAATGATTTCACTGTCAGAAGTACTTTTCACACTACACTTACCTCCAGGGGCTGACTGCATTGTATGACCTTGTCAACGCTTAAGACTTAAAAGCCTGCTTTATTTATTATATGTTGTTGATTTTCACATCGAAGTGGAGGGACTGAATAAATACATGTACTTCTCTCATTTCAAGTAAAATAAGGGCTGCATTTGAAAATGAAATGCATAATAGAGAGCTTTTGAAAAATGTGCAATTTAAAGAAGTGCTTCATTTTAGAAAATGTTTAATGAAACAGTTTCAACCAATTGTATAATAAACATTCTCAACACACTTGCCCTCGTCTGTCGGCCTAGCGCTGTATCAACCAATACATTGTTGGAAAGTTGAATTTGCCGCCTTTCGAGCGCCATTTGACAAGCCATTCGGACAAGTGACCACGTCCGGTTTGGCCCGGGCCCTGAACGGACCGGTCACCGCTGATGGTGAAAATGATTCACCACCTTTGTAGCCAGTGAAATTCTGGAGCCAACGGTATATCTGACATGAGGGCTGATTCCTACGGTAAAATCTCTAACATCCCTTTCTCTTTCTCTCCCTCTTTTATGCCACTCCCCCTTTCTGTTGTTGAGTGAGAGAAGCTCTAGTCCTGCCAGGGTTTTAAATCTGCGGTGGAATGGTGTCAGGACCGTTCTCATGGTGTCAGGCCCGTTCTCACGATGTCAGTGCCGTTCTCATGATGTCAGGCCCGTTCTCGTGGTGTCAGGCCCGTTCTCGTGGTGTCAGGCCCGTTCTCGTGGTGTCAGGCCCGTTCTCATGGTGTCAGGCCCGTTCTCATGATGTCAGGCCCGTTCTCATGGTGTCAGGCCCGTTCTCATGGTGTCAGGCCCATTCTCATGATGTCAGGGCCGTTCTCATGGTGTCCGGCCCGTTCTCATGGTGTCAGGCCCGTTCTCATGGTGTCAGGCCCATTCTCATGATGTCAGGGCCGTTCTCATGGTGTCCGGCCCGTTCTCATGGTGTCAGGCCCGTTTCTCATGGTGTCCGGCCCGTTCTCATGATGTCAGGGCCGTTCTCATGGTGTCCGGCCCGTTTCTCATGATGTCAGGCCCGTTCTCATGATGTCAGGGCCGTTCTCATGGTGTCAGTCCCGTTCTCATGATGTCAGTGCCGTTCTCATGATGTCAGGCCCGTTCTCATGGTGTCAGGCCCGTTCTCATGATGTCAGGCCCGTTCTCATGATGTCAGGCCCGTTCTCATGGTGTCAGGCCCGTTCTCGTGGTGTCAGGCCCGTTCTCATGATGTCAGGCCCGTTCTCATGATGTCAGGCCCGTTCTCATGGTGTCCGGCCCGTTCTCATGGTGTCAGGCCCGTTTCTCATGATGTCAGGCCCGTTCTCATGATGTCAGGGCCGTTCTCATGGTGTCAGGCCCGTTCTCATGATGTCAGGCCCGTTCTCATGGTGTCAGGGCCGTTCTCATGGTGTCAGGCCCGTTCTCATGGTGTCAGGCCCGTTCTCATGATGTCAGGCCCGTTCTCATGGTGTCAGGGCTTTTCTCGTGGTGTCAGGCCCGTTCTCATGGTGTCAGGCCCGTTCTCATGATGTCAGGCCCGTTCTCATGATGTCAGGCCCGTTCTCATGGTGTCAGGCCCGTTCTCGTGGTGTCAGGCCCGTTCTCATGATGTCAGGGCCGTTCTCATGATGTCAGGCCCGTTCTCATGATGTCAGGCCCGTTCTCATGGTGTCAGGCCCGTTCTCATGATGTCAGGCCCGTTCTCATGATGTCAGGCCCGTTCTCATGATGTCAGGCCCGTTCTCATGGTGTCAGGCCCGTTCTCGTGGTGTCCGGCCCGTTCTCATGGTGTCAGGCCCGTTCTCATGGTGTCAGGCCCGTTCTCATGATGTCAGGCCCGTTCTCATGGTGTCAGGCCCATTCTCATGGTGTCAGGCCCGTTCTCGTGGTGTCAGGCCCGTTCTCGTGGTGTCAGGCCCGTTCTCGTGGTGTCAGGGCTGTTCTCATGGTGTCAGGCCCGTTCTCGTGGTGTCAGGCCCGTTCTCATGATGTCAGGCCCGTTCTCATGATGTCAGGCCCGTTCTCATGGTGTCAGGCCCGTTCTCGTGGTGTCAGGCCCGTTCTCGTGGTGTCAGGCCTGTTCTCGTGGTGTCAGGGCTGTTCTCATGTCTAGCTGCTCATTAGTGAGCCTGGAACCATATTTGGTTTTAACCCTTTGGTTGCCGAAAACGGAGATCTACGTTTCTGTGGCCCAGCGCTTGAGTGCCGGAAACGTAGATCTACGTTTCTGTTTCGGTATTTCTTTTATTTGCTATTGCCATTCATAATTCATCGGGGCAGCCTGTGCATGCTGTACTGAATGTGTCTGAGATCGCAGACGGTCAATACCGCCGCCTACCGCCTTGTGGCCGCTATTGCACTCCGTTTGAAATTATGTAGTTTATTTTCTCTACCGAGCTGCGGCGTGGGGGTGGGTCCTAAACACTCCGGCAAAACAAGCGCTTGTAGGGATGGCTTGGACAACTGACCCCGCCCGCCCGTTCATGTGCAATGCCGGATAACGTCGGAGACAGGATCGCTGTGGATATCTGGAATGGCGATCAGATAATTGGATTATTCTTTTTGCATTACATCAGAGACAAGGTAAGGACAATATAACCGATCTTGCGTTGATCTGATATTTTTTTCCCCGCGATCAAAGAGTGTCTGTGTTTTATGTGTGTGGGCCATGTACCGTTGGTCACATCACGGCACGAATGGGCGCCCCGCTGCAAGCCCCCTTTCATCCGTGCATGATGAAAGATAATACCGATAATCTAGCGTTGATTTCAGATTGATTGTTGATCCAAGCGTGGAATGGCAACGTGATAAGTGAATTCCAATAAAACGCTGTTTTTGCATCTTTTCATGGGATTACTCAGAATCACTGAAACTATACTCTTCACCACGGTATAAAACGGAAATGTACAGATGAAAAAATTATCTGTTTTTTGCATGTTGACTGGAAGAAACTCACTGACAATCGAAAACGTTATTAGATCCATAGCTATAATATTTAATATAGTTTTTAGCACTGCAAACACGCCATTCTCTCCATTGAATAGAACGCTGGCACTGAAGGCCCACAGTGCCCCCTGCTGCCTGGCAATCAAAGTGTTAATGTCCATATTTATATTAATAATTTTCGGCCTTTCGGCATTCGGTTTTCGGCCAACTGTTTCCCATTTTCGGTATCGGTTTCTCTTTTGATATTTTTATTGGTTTTTTAAAAGATTTTTCACATACAGTTACTTACA
>NC_140166.1:76150278-76152778 GCF_963971535.1 Notolepis coatsorum | reverse complement strand
CGTGATCAAGTTCAACAACGAGTGCTTTATTTTGATATTCCTTAATTCCACGTTGAAATTACGCGATACATTACGCGTGTGTGGTTCCCCAAAGAAAATCCTAAATAAAATGGGGTCACGGTATGAACAAGTTTGAGAACCCCTGGTCTAGAGGCGACGCCCACCAGTTGGATCTGGTGATCTGTCCCGGTGCGCTGCCGACAGCATACAGTATCCCACCTCAGAAGTCTCTTTTACCAATAATCTGCAGGTGTTATTTTCAAGAGGGCGAACACAACATGGTTAAAAAAAGAAGCAAAGCTGAAGTTTTGCTCCAATATTCCCTCTTAAATTCCATGTTTGTGGATTTTAATTGTGTCTTGTTACTGAATAAATCTACCAGTGGGGCGAGTTATGATAGAACTTCATTTGAAAACTTGAAAACCCTTGAAATGAGGTGAACTGTGGGGAAACAGGGCAGATTCCTTTGTTTTAACACTAATACGATTAAGATTAAATTAAAAACAGAGAGGGACAGGGAGGAGGACAGAGAGATAGAGGAAGAGAGATAGGGGGAGAGAGAGAGGGGGGGTGGAGAGAGAGAGGGGGGGGGAGAGAGAGAGGGAGAGAAAGCTAACGTTTTGCTCCAATATTCCCTCTTAAATTCCATGTTTGTGCGCCTAGCTTTGATGTTGGAAGTCCTGCCCGGTAACAAAACAAGTGCGAACAGATGGTGCATTTTCACACCATCTGATATATAACCCTTTAGCCCACGGGTCTCTACGTGATTTTTTCGAGAGGTACTGTATACCGCGCTGTGGTGGATTATCGCATGTGATTAGGGTGAAATCAACACCAGCCACCTGCCAAACGCTGGCAGATGTTGGCAATAGCTGGTAAGTACGTCAATTATATCGACAATTTTGGAAGGCAGCCATCCTTCTTTAATTTGGTCAAAGATAAAGGTAGGATGACGTCAGGGGCAAGTCTACAAAGTTCAAGGTTAAATATAGCAAAGGGACATCCGACCAGGCCTCCGCTCCCCAGGGCCTTTGTTGAGAGAGAGAGAGAGAGAGAGAGAGAGGGAGAGGGGGGTGAGAGAGGGAGGGAGAGAGAGAGAGAGAGAGGGAGAGAGAGAGAGAGAGAGAGAGAGAGAGAGAGAGAGAGAGGGAGGAGAGAGAGAGAGAGAGAGAGAGAGAGAGAGAGAGAGGGAGAGGGGGGGTGAGAGAGGGAGGGAGAGAGAGAGAGAGGGAGAGGGGGGTGAGAGAGAGGGAGGGAAAGAGAGAGGGAGGGAGAGAAGAGAAAGAGAGAGAGAGATGGCTAGTGTGCGAGAGAGAGAGATAGAGAGAGAGATGGCTAGCGCAAGGGAGAGAGGGAGAGGGGGAAAGAGAGAGAGAAAGAGAAAGAGAGAGAGAGATGGCTAGTGCGCGAGAGAGAGAGATAGAGAGAGAGAGATGGCTAGCATGCAGGAGAGAGAGATGGCTAGCGCGAGGGAGAGAGAGGGAGAGGGAGAGAGAGAGATGGCTATCACGAGGGAGAGAGAGGGAGAGGGAGAGAGAGAGATGGCTAGCACGAGGGATAGAGGGCGAGAGAGATGGCTAGCGCGAGGGAGAGAGGGTGAGAGAGATGGCTAGCGCGAGGGAGAGAGAGAGAGATATAGAGGGAGAGAGAGATGGCTAGCATGAGGGAGAGAGAGATGGCTAGCGTGAGGGAGAGAGAGCGCGGGAGAGAGAGAGAGAAAGAGAGAGAGAGAGATAGAGAGAAATGGCTAGTGAGAGAAAGAGAGACAGAGAGAGAGAGAGAGAGAGAGAGAGACAGAGAGAGAGAGAGAGAGAGAGAGAGAGAGAGAGAGAGAGAGAGAGATGGCTAGCGCGAGGGAGAGAGAGTGAGTCTATTAGAATAAGTCTATTAACCCCTTATGCTGAGGGCACATTTTGCATAAAACACCTGACGATTGCATACCCAAAGTAATTAGCGATTTATTACTTGAACCACTTAGAGCACATGCATGAGTCTGATCTCCTTTAAAAGGAAACATTCTGAACTTTCTTCCACAACAGGAGGAGAATCACTCTTGAGTGCTACCGTAATAGAGTTAGAGGTTTGTGTGGAAGAAATTAACCGGATCAATGAATGTAGTCAAATATAGACTTTGTTAAACACAGGTTTATTATCAGAGTTATAGATGGATGACTCAACGAGGACAATGGCCTGATTGTCCCCAGGAGTCCAGTAAGACGTCAGTGTGTATAGTGTGAGAGAAAGGGCATTCTGGATAAGATGACCCAGGTACAGGATTGAAGAGGGTCCATGTTGGGGGGGCCAGGAGGGGGGAGGGGTGGCATCATGTATAGGCCCCGATATTCTATATTCTATAATCTATAATATTTAAAATGGCATGTGTCCGGATGACATAATTCAGTACTGTCTCTACAAAATCTCCTGTTTAGTCATCTCCCCTTTATTCATTTGCTTAGATATTTTGTACACGTGCTCTTAAGAAGGTACTGAATGAGCTCAG